>NW_010526782.1:0-22111 GCF_000687285.1 Phaethon lepturus
ACCTAGTGATTCTGTGATTCTGTGAATATTCTTGTAACCAAGTTAGAATGCTTCCGTCTGGATAGGTGTACAACTAGATGGGTAAAAGCTGGTTGGATGATTTGGCTCAGGGGGTCACGGCTAATCGGTCATAATCTACCTGGAGGCCATAACACGTGGAGTAACCCAGGGGTCTATCCTGGGAACTGCTTTGCTTAACAGCTTTGTCAATGGAGGAGGTGATAGAGTGTACTCTCGTCAGATCTGCAGATGGCACCAAACTGGAGGAAGCAGCTGGTATGCGGGAGGGGACTGCTGCCATCCAGAGGGGCCTAGACAGGCTGGAGGAACAGGCTAACAGGAAGCTCATTACATTCAAGGAAGGTCAGATACAAAACCTTGTGCCTGAGGAGGACGAGCCCTTTGCAACAGGTACAGGGTGGGGAGCAGCTCTACTGAAAAGCCCCCGGGTCTCTGGCAGACAGTAAGCTGAACGTGAGCAAGTAGTCACCTGGCAGCAAAGAGGTGTTAACAGGAGCAGAACCAGTAGATCAAGGGAAGGGATTATCCTCCTCTACGTATCACACTTTGGACAGTGTCTTAAATATTGCATCCAGTTTTGAGCTCCCAGTACCAGAAAAACATCGGTTAACTGTACAGTGTTCGGTGTAGGGACACCACAACGGCTTGATGTTGGAACATTTGGCCCATGAGGAGAGGCTGAAGGAGCTGGGCTTGTTCAGCCTGGAGAAGATAGCTTCAGGGAGACTGAGCAGTTGTGCCCTGTCACATACTGTTGGGTATTTAATTTTACTTTAATTTCCTTTAATTTAGTAATTGTAAAGATTTTATAATCTAAATTTCTTAACATTAGAACACACAGTTAAGAAAGAGAGAGGAAGAAAGTTGTAAAAGTAATGACAGCAAAGTCTACTAATTTTATTAGATAAAATCAGGGCTTTGTCATATGTTAATTTACCAGATTATAATGTGAATGTGGTAAGCAATAATACTGTTTTGACAGTGAGTGATAAGGAGATTTTGATAAAGTATTTATGAGGTTGTGGGTTTTTGACATCAGTGATTGTGATTGAATATTTTTAAGGTCATCATGACACTGAAGAATTTTGACAAGATATTTATGCAGGCATTGTGATCCTAAAGGTGGATGTAAATATGGAAGTGATGTAAATTAGACAAATTCATAAAATACAAATATATGAAGGGCTATTAAGCACAGATACCAATTCTGACTCAAAAAGTCAGACGGCTTAAATCTGGGAAGTTATAACACAGAAGTATCACAACCTGTTTATGCTCTTCCTAAACTCTTTTTATAAGCACCATAGAATAATTACAGATGAAGAGAAGTTATTATGTGAACTGGAACTTTGATCTGACCTAGTATGTACATTCCAATTCATAAGGTACAAAGGAACCTTATTCTGAGATAATATAAGTACCTCTAAACCTAAATGAAGATGTGGATTAGGTGATGGAGGTTACAAAGGGGTACATACAAGCAATCCCTCTTTTATCTTTCCTGAAAATGTTCCTATTAAAATCTGTTCAACATTTTCTTTGGCCAAGTCAAAAAAATTGGAGCTCTGACACTGCTAATAAGTTGATAATAGATTTTGCTTTGCAATTCTTTTTTTTTTATTTATTTCAGATACAGAAATGCCTGCTTTTCCTCTTCATTTATAGGACTTTCTGTAGCAATTAAAATGTGACTGGCCAGAACCTCAGCCTAAACTATGGCAAATAATAAATTGAAAAATATCAAAATAAAATGTTTTATTTCAATAAACACTTTAATTGAGACTTTTCACTTCTTTTAAATAATGTAATGCAAATTATTCTACTTAAAATTTGAATCTGAGGAACTTGGTTTCTAAAAGAAAACAAAACATTTCAGATTTTAGGACTGATCTTATTTTGATGTTTGGTCTTTTTTAGGACTGTAAACTTTTTTTTTTTATAATCAACTGTTTTAAGTAGTCTTTCACTACCAGTAATTTTAAGGAAAGAAATGACAAATTAGTGATGATACTTATTGCAATTGAAAGGGCTTGCATCAAAGAAAGATAATAGTGTGCAAAAAAAGCATGAATTTTTGACTGTGATAAGAAGGTGAGCATAAGATATGTAAGAGAGGATTAATGCATAATTTACACAAATAATCCAACAAATTTTTAGTATATGTATTATATAAAAAATACATTTTTTTGTCTTTGAAGATCGTAAGAGTTATGTAATGTAGTTTAGTATCAGCAAGAATAGCTTAGCCTTATGATACTGAGTTTTTTCTTTAAGGCCATGAAATTCTCTCTTAGAAGAATACGTTTCACAGATAGAAAAGATATATATGTCTGGAGGACTATTCCCCAGGCAAAAGTTATTATTTCAAAGTAATACTTTGTTAATGAAGACAAAGGCAAACATTATAAGGTAGTATATATAAATGAAATAAAAATACTGACTCATTTGTACCCTTGTGAACAGCAACCAGCAACCAGGGAAGGATGACAAGACAATCCAGGGACTAAATTGCAACCTTCCAAAAGATTAATCTCATCCACCTTTAGGCGTCTAAAAGTTAGATGTATAGTCTAGCAAACTGTCTAAGCCTTAGACCTGTCTAAGCCTTAGACTCGTCTAAGCCTTAGACCCAGGAAAAAAATAATTCTCTCTGTCACAGGCACATCTGTTTTAGAGTGGCATCAATTACCTTCTAGCTAAAGTTAGAAGATATGAATCTCAACCTTCTTGTGCAGCTTTAGGGAATTCTTTTGTATTTCCTTATATTAGATTTAGAGCTATACAATCAGGATAATATACGTTTTCTCTTAAAAGGTCAGAGGAAAATATATTAAAATGTACAAAATATAAATATACTAATATTTCCAAGTGGAAATGAGAGCTGTTAGTACAATCTTGAATAAGTCATTCAGTCTATGCCAGCAGATCCAAATGCAAGAACAAAATTAATACCAGAGGATGTGATGGCACCAGCTGTGCTTTCAACACTTTTGTATTTACACACAAGCAGAGTGAGTGAACTCTTACTAAGGTGAAAAATAAACCCTTACATTCATAACAGGCTACCAAGCACTCAGACTCCCTAAGGAAACACGAAGTTGATGGATGATGTACATTTTTGATGACAGATGAATTGTCTACATTTCCATTCTAGATTATGCTTCCTAAGTAAATGAGTACTGTCATTGACTTGTCTCATCAATCTGGTCAGTGTGATGGAACTGGCCACAGCAGGAAATAACTTGGTGAAATTTTAAATTTACACCTGAAATAGGTTGTGTTCTGAAATATATAACTCCCACTGAGTTCTGTGCTAGTTGCTTTTGTGCTTTTGTGGAAAGAACTTTGCCACGAAGAAGATTTTTTATGAATTGTCTCTGAAGACATAAGTTTATTTACCTGTGTATTTTGTATACCTTTTCAGTGTGTGATATAATCAGATAGTGTCTAATACAGGAGACTGTTAGAAAGCATCTTCTTCTGCTCTCAGTGCTCTTTTGGATTTAATTTTATTAAGAAAGACAGAAGCAGCAGAAATCTGAAGGGATTCACAGACGCCTTCTAGAGTGACCTTCTCAATAGCATATTTCTAGGTACACCATATATTCACTCTATCACAAGAAGCAAAACAAAAAAACAAGCAAGTAATCAAAGCTAAACTATACCATGAAGAAAATCTCTCAATACCTTCATGTGACCAGCTGAAGCCCTAAGGTTAGCATTGCTTAAAAACAGATTTTGGAGACAGCTGTAAGCCTGATTAGTACAACCAGGTCCAAAAGGCAAGAGAATACATGGGAGGGATTCAGAGAGATTGAGAGTCAACTTGTATAACTACCTGCATTACACAAAGAGATTAAAAAATTTAATTCAAAAGGTGGTCCAAAGTACTTTTTATTTAGGAAGGATATTTCTAAGCAATCCATCTTGATGTGTTATCTCAGTGTTCAACAAACCTCCTTCCTAGGAAGGTACGTTTCATTTTGAAGTTAAATATTTCTAGGCTTTTTTAGAAGTCTCTGAAATTTTATTTTTAATTCTTTTCAGTAGTTCTGAGAATCAACAAAGGGCTGCTGTCTGCCCCAAAACAAACACAAAATTTGTAGTCCCCTTCACAACATCTCAGATCATCCTCTTTTTTCCCCATGTTACATATCTGCTTCCCTCCATATTTTTCTGCTGAAAGTCCTTTCCCCCTTGCTCCCTTTGTAAGCCTTAGCAGGTAAATCAACCCAAAGCAGAAGTACAAAAGATCAGACAAGCTGGAAAGAGGAGAGGAAACTGTAGGTTGAGTAGATAAATTTTCTTGGAGCTGCAGTATATTACCAGTGTTGGTCCCTGAATGAATTGCCTGCTAGACAGCCCTATTTCCACCATCATAACATTTTCTCCATTTTAATTGCTGTATCAGTAATTGACATGATCAGTTCTAGTATCTTTCTTTTCCTCAGTAAGCTAAATAGGACAAAGTTCTTAAATTTTGCATGATGGAGTCTGTCTTTGCTCCCATTTTTCATTTTGTGGTCCCTGAACTTGGTTTTGTATTCTATATCTTTTCATGCATGTATTGGGTTTATGTGGTAATGTTTTGGTAGTGGAAGGGCTGCAGGGGTGAATTCTGTGAAAACATGCCAGAAACTGCCCCCACACGAGACCGAGCCAGTTCCAACCAGCTCCAAGACGGACCTGTTGCTAGCCAAGGCTGAGCCAATCAACAACATTGGTAGCACCTCTGTGACAACGTATTTAAGAAAGGGTAAAAACCACTGCACAACAGCAGCTGGGAGAGAGGAGTGAGAGTATGTGGAACAGCTCTGCAGACGCCAAAGTTAATGAAGGAGGGGGAGGAGGTGCTCCAGCTGCCAGAGCAGAGATTCCCCTGCAGTCCATGGAGGTCCATGATGGAGCAGATCTCATGAAGGACCCCAAGGCCTGAGCAGGTGGATGTGCCCTGAAGGAAACTGCAGCCAGTGTAGAGCCCACACTAGAACAGGCTCCTGGCAGGAACTGTGGCCCATGGAGAGGAAGCCACACAAGTGCACATTTTATGGCAGGAAATGTGGCCCCATGGAGAACCCATGCTGGAGCAGGCTGTTCCTGAGGAACTTCATCCTGTGGAAAGAACATACACTGGAGCAGTTCTTGAAGAAATGCAGCCCTTGGGAAGGACCCACATTGAAGAAGTTCGTAAAGGACTATCCTGTTGGAGGGACCTCACCCTTGAGCAGGGGAAGGGCATGAGAAGGAAGGAGCAGCAGAGACAACATGTGATGTACTGACAGCAACCCCCATTCCATATGCCCTGTGCCACTCAGGGGGAGGAGATAGAGGAGTGGGGAGTGAAGTTGAGCCTGGGAAGAAGGGAGGTGTGTGGGGAAGGTGTTTTAAGATTTGTTTTTATTTCTAATTACCCTGCTCTGGGTTGATTGGTGATAAATTAAATTAATCTTTCCCCAAGATGAGTCTGTTTTGCCCATGATGGTAACTGTTGAGTGATCTCTCTGTCCTTATCTCAGCCCATGAACTTTTTGTCATATTTTCTCCCCCTATCCTCGTTGAGGAGGGGGAGTGATAGGGCAGCTTAGTGGACACCCATCAGCCAGACAAGGTCAATCTGCTGTAATACACTAAGATTTTAAAAATGCTTTATGACCACAGAAGTTCATGATTGGAAAATAAGATGTATTTCAGTAAATTGACCTGTATCAGCTAATCAGTGAACCAAAGAATGGTTGAAGTTGAAAAGGACCACTGGAGGTCATCTGGTCCAACTCCACTGCTCAAGCAAGGTCAACTAGAGCCAGTTGCCCAAGGTCTTGTCCAGACAGCTTTTGTATATCTCCAAAGATGGAGACTCTACAACCTCCCTCAACAGCTTATGCCAGTGCTCAGTCACCCTCACAGTAAAGACATTTTTTCTGGTCTTCATAGGGAACCTGTGGTGTTTCAGTTTGTGTCCATTGCCTCTTGCCTGTATCACTGGGCACCACTGGAAAGAGACTGGGTCCATCTTCTTTACATCTTCCCTTCAGGTATTTGTACACATTGATGAGATCCTCCCTGAGCCTTCTCCAGGCTAAACAGCTCCAGCTCTGTCAGCCTTTCCTTATGTAAGAGATGTTTCAGTCTCTTAATCACTATAGTGGCCCCTCATTGGAATCTCTCCTGTAGCTCGCTATCTTTATTTAACAGTAGCTTTTGAAGTAGCCGTTAAGAAATCTTGCAACAATTTCAATCTTTTTCTTACAAACAGTCCTGAGGCTCTGAAGAAGGGAAAAAGTCCTCTAAAGAAATCACTGGCATCATGACCTGATGGTTTGAATCAATAAAAGACAAGAAGAAATCTTCTTTAGTCTTTTAGTGAACACTCTCCCATGAACGCACATTATAAAGCTCTCCTATATATTACAGTCAAGCGATACATGTTGTATAAAACTCTGTTATTACTATTTTCTGTGCAGTTTATCTTTAAACTATTGGCTGGTTTATAGTACATGAGATGCACTTTCATTTCTCTTTTTATTTTTCTTTCTTTCTTTCCTTCTCTTATTTTTTAATCTGTTCTTATCAATAGTACATCCATTCCACCATCTGATTGTTTACTATAAAATATTCCCTCTCTCATTTCACACATTCATTTCAGAATATCTCCAGTCTCCATCATCACTCTTCCATCTCCATTTGCTGTTAGTAACTTCCCTTAATTGCGTTTTGCAAATGAAAAGGAGCACATTTTTTCTTTTTCCTTCCTTTTCCTTTTTTGTTCATGAAACTTATGCAATCTACATGTTTCCCCAGGACTTATTCTTTGTGACTCTTAACAGCCAGGATGCCGGATAAGGACAAAAATCAAAGGCTGCATTATGTCATAGAATCCTTAACATCATAAACAGTGATGTAGATCCTAATTTTTGTCTGACCAGTAATTAGTTGACCCATGATCCAACTGAAGCTATAAAAGTAAACATAAATAAAAAGCATTTTACATGTCTTCTGTTAAATTAAAGCTCTCTAAATGAAAATTCTAAGACTTGGGGTCATTATATGAATATTTGATACTCTTTTGAGGAGTCAGAGTTTATAAACTAACGAATGAGACATAAATATTATACACTAGTTTAATCTGTGGCAATTAATTTTCCTCTAGTATTTTTCATGCTTTTTAATAGGAAATTGTACCGATATTATTTAGTTCAGATCTTTAAAGTTCAGAAGAATTTCTCAGCATGATAAACTGTGAAATGCATTTGAAACTAATTGCTTCTGACAACTGCCATTAGACACATATTTGCCAACATATTTTTTTTAATTCCTTAATAGCAAGAAGTTCTTGCTATCTTTTGAACTTTTGGGCTCTGTTGTGAACAACAAGAAAAAGACACTTTGCTTTAACTGTTTAAGCACCATGTAAGAAAACAAGTGACAGTTATAAAATACTGCTATCAAAGGAAGCAGTACAGGTCACGCAAAGTGTGCTGGTTGATTGTATACATTGATGCTAACTAGACTACAAGAAGTAGGAAGAAGCGACATCTATGTTTTTACAAAAGATTTTCAAAAGACTTGCTTAATAAACAAGTCTAGAAATCCAATTTTTAATACTGTATATGTAATAGAAACTGTTTTGCTACTATTTAGAAAATTAATAACTCAAAATACATTATATTCTGATCTCTCATGAAATGAGGTGTTGCAGCAGACTGTAGAATGCATTATGGTAAACACTCATTACAATTAAATCACCAGATGCTATTTCTCAAATGAAGAAATCATGGACTATATTTTCTCAAATGGAATTTTTGTAGTTTCCTAATCTCCTGAACTGATCCTGTAGAATACTGGGTGGTTTTGCTGGTTTTGGCTGGGGTAGAGTTTATTTTCTTCATAGTAGCTTGTGTTCGGGTTTTTTTTTGATTTGTGCTGAAAACAGTGTTGATAACATGGGGATGTTTTCATTATTGCTGAGCAGTGCTTACACAGAGTCAAGGCCTTTTCTGCTTCTCACACCACCCCACCAGCGAGTAGGCTGGGAGTGTGCGAGAAGTTGTGCAGGGTCACAGCTGGACCAACTGACCCTGGCTGACCAAAGGGATATTCCATATCATATGATGTCATGCTCAACATATAAAGCTGGTGAGAAGAAGAAGGAAGGGGGGGACATCCGGAGTGATGACATAAACACATCATGTTTTGTATCTGTCTTTATCTCAACCCATGAGTTTTCTCACTTTTACCCTTTTGATTCTCTCCCCCTTCCCGCAGTGTGTGGAGTCAGCAAGCAACTGTTAGGTGCTTAGTTGCTGGCCAGGGTTAAACCATAAAAGGGGTACAGTTACATTATGACCTCCTCACATTTAGCAGCTAAGGTTTGTTGACATAAAATATAAAACATTAAAAAATGTCAACAGAGTTATCTTCCCACAATGTTTAAAAATCTAATTAGTAAAAGTAGAAAAAATGTAGAAAAAAGTGAGATTTATCATTCATATTTAAAATATTTGAGCTAAAACCTAGGAAAAAAAAATGAGATGGAAATAATGAACCACCCTTTTCAGGTGGTTTTCTTTCTCTATTGAGTCTAGACCACTTTGATTAGATGCCTCACTTTTAGATGGTAATCATTAATTGGTATGCATCTCATTGAGTGATTTTCTCAGGAAGTTTCTGTTTTTATCAAGACTTGGTTCAGTATCTGATGCAGTCTAGTTCCTTACTCACAAGAACATGAGTCCTACTTTATCTATATACAGTGATGAAGGAATGGAGCGTCCTTTGTCACAAGTCCTGTTGAAGCTGAATTACTTGACAGACAGAATAAAGATCGTTATTGTATTGGGTCTGGCTGAGATGGAGTCAATTTTCCCCATAGCAGCCCCCATAGCGCTATACTTTGTATCGGTAGCTAGAACGGCGTTGATAACACACCGGTGGTTTGGCTACTGCTGGGCAGTGCTCACGCAGCACCAAGGCTGTATCTATCTCCAATATTTTTTAGCCCCAACAAGTAGACTGGGGGTGGGCAAGATCTTGGGAGGACACAACCAGGACGGCTGACCCAAACTGGCCAAACGGATATTCCATACCATAAGTCATCTCAGCAACAAAAGTTAAGTGAAAGAAGCATGGAGGGCATTCATTTTTCCAGTGTTTGTCTTCTGGAGTAACCCCTACACATACTGAAGCCGTGCTGTCTAGGAAGTGGCTAAACATAACCTGCTGATGGGAAGTAGAGAATAAATCTTTTGTTTTCTTTTGCTTCCGCCCGTGGCCTTTGCTTTTTGTTTCTTAAACTGCCTTTATCTTTATCATGTGTTTCGTTATTTTTTTTCCATCCTAATTTCTCCACCCCATCCTGCTGAGGAGGTGAGTGATAGAGCGGCTTGGTGGCACCTGACGTCCAACCAAGGTCGACCCACCACAATTATAAAAAGAGTAGTGGTGCCAAAAGAAAGCAAAGTAAACCCTTTTGTCAATGTGCACATCATAAACCCTATTAAAATAAAATACGCATCCTTGCTTCCTGATTTCAGAGGCTTTTAGCTAGGTCATATGAAAACTAATTTTCATTGGTACAAGGAAAGATAAACCCCAATGGAGAGAAATCTATTTCAATTCCAAAGTTCAAGTCCTATCTATAGATATCTAGGTTATTCAAATAAAGTGAAGATTTCAACAGGAAAGATTTATCTTCCTTCTTTGCACAGGCAATTCTTTAAATAAGTAGCAACTGTAATGAACTTAATGAAGAGATATTTCATAACCCCAGTATACCCTCATTTTCTATGGCTTTCCAGTCCCTATATAGAGGAATATAAGTTAATGTTTATATAATGCTAACACTAATACTAGAATGTACTTAAAACTACTTTTCACTTTTAGACTTCCATTAAATAAGTCGTTAACATTTTGGATAAAATGTTAATGTCATCACCACTAAAATGTTTTTGTCCTATATAAATATGAATTTATTGTGTACAGATGTGAATTTTCCAAATGGCCAATGTCTGATCACTAATTCTAGAATATAATTTTGTTGAGTAGAGAAAGTTTTCTATGGGTATTGGAACTAGTAAAGCCCAAATTATTTATTTAACTATATCTTTTTCCACCTCATTGAATCACAATATCCACATGCTCTTTCCTCTAAGATTTTTTCTAAGCCTCTTTTTTATTCTCATATGGTATTTCCACACCCTCATTCAGCCCAGACTTAATTTCTCTTCCGCTTGTATTCCTGACTCCTCTAACTTCTCTCATTTCCATGTCTAACTTTGTTTCAGCAGTGAAGAGGTAATGAAATGTGGTATGACTCTTGTGGAGATGTGTGAGCTAGCTGGTCAGCTAGTATTTTGCTAAAGATCACCAACCATTCACCCACTAACAAATAACAGCTGATCTCTTTGGACCTTTTCTCCGTAGAAACGTTAATATAATCTTTTCTTTCTAACCAGCTGCTGACTTTTAAGAGATCTGTGGGAACTGGTGTTTCTGAAACTTATACACCAGTTAGTTAGATTTATTTGAAATTAACAATAGGTAAACTGACAAACAGGTACTAGTAACACAGTTTAAACTAGGTTACATGTTACACATAACTAGTAACATGTGGGCAATCAGACTAAAAAAAACCCCACAAAATCCACCAACAAAAAGCCCAAAACCAAGCACAAAACCTCCACAAAACAGCAACAAAACCGCCTGCAGAATGCCCTGCTAAAGATGACAATTAAAGTTAACTTAGCAAGACATAAGTGAAGTTTTGAAAATTGTCACATATCTAGAAGAAATAATTACGAGGTTTCAACAGAATAGAACCATGAAAAATATGAAAAACTGCTTGGAAGATTCCCATGGGATAAGACCCTGGCGGGAAGAGCTGCCCAAGAAAGCTGGTTAATATTCAAGGATCACCTCCTCCAAACTCGAGAGCAGTCCATCCCAACAAGCAGGAAGTCAGGCAAAAATGCCAGAAGGTCTGCATGGATGAACAAGGAGCTGGCTGTCTTATGTTTGATTTGGGCAAAATTCAGACGTAAAAAGGAAGTATACAGAAGGTGGAGACTAGAGGGAAAGTCTGGAGCAAGGAAAGTGTAGTTGGTGGAAGACGATCAGGTCAGAGAATACTCAAGCAAACTGGACTTATGCAAGTATGCTGAGGGGACTGACTTATGTCACTTCAGGGCCATTCCCAATAATCTTTGAACAATCATGGTGATTGGGAGAGGTGCCTGAGACTGGAGGAAATCAAAGGTCACTACTGTCTTCAAAAAGGGTGGGAAGGAGGACCTAGGGAACTACAGGATGGTCAGCCTCACCTCTGTCTCTGGGAAGGTGATGGAGCAACTAATCCTGGAAAACATTTCTAGGCACATGAAGCATAAAAAGTTGATCAAGACTAGTCAGCAAGGATTCAGAAAAGGATACACATGAATCTATACAAATATCTGAAGGGAGATGCAACCAGGTTCTTTTCAGTGGTGCCCAGTGACAGGACCAGAGGCAATAGGCACAAACTGAAACACAGCCGGTTTCCTATGAATGTCAGGAAACAGTTTTTTACTGTGAGGGTGACTGAGCACTGGCAGAGGTTCCCAGGGATGTTCTGGAGTCTCCATCCTCAGAGATATATAAAAACCATCTGGACATGGCCCTAGGCAATCAGCTCTAGGTGACCTTGCTTGAGCAGAGGGATTGGCCAAGATGACCTCTAGAAGTCCCTTCCATACTCAACCATTCTGCAATTCTGTGATTTCTGAATAAATTCACAAAGAATGATGAACTGCTTTCTAGCTAGACTGATGTTTTTTTTCACTTTGTGCATGTAAGAGTTTCTTTAGCAGAGCTATGATTATATTGTAGAAGAGATGTTCAATAAAAGGAGCTTAGGGGATTATTTTGTTGTTGTAAAAATAGAATTTTCTCTTCATTACTTTATGTTGTGCACAGTTCTTAATTGGCATTGAGAGATGGAAATATACAGTCAATGCAAATGCCCTGTCATGATCTACATGCTGAAACAAGGCATATGATTTGACATCTGCAATAGCAAGAGTGGAAGTATCACTTATTGATGACTACCATGCAATAGCTCCTCTGCAACAGAAATACATCATATTAGTGTCTGCATCTTGCTGATCAAACAGAATTTTTATTATACTGTCATTAACAGATGGATTAGGATCTGCATAAAATGAAGAAGAAAAGATCTGAGGTAATGCAGTCTGAAAAAATATGGAATTAAACATCTAATATTGAAGAGAAAATATCATTAACACACTATTTTTTTCCAGACAGATTCCCATACTCGACATTTTCATTAATACCTTACTGTCCAAGCATATGAACTTTGTTAACCACCCAGAGTACTTGCATGCACAGTTACATATTTGATGAAAGCACAAGACAATCTGGCCTGTGCAATCAGGCATTTACCTTTATTTCATGTGCAGAAATTTTATCAAGCAGTCCAGCAAAACTAATCTGAAAAAGAGACTAAAAATCCACAAACTAAAATAGTAAATATCACTGTGGGCTTTGAACCACCTGTCTAATAAAAGATCATGGATGTTGCTTTCTATCAGTGACTGTGCTTAAGCATAATTTATCAGCAAATAGATAGCCCAGTCATAACTGTGATAACACAGAGCCACAAAGGTGATGGCAACTACTATCTCCTCCATTTTGTGTGCCTGAGCTGGATATAGCTCCTCTGGGAACCTCCTGACTTTGCATTACGTGCTTAGTTTCTGCTAAGACAGGTTTGTACTGCTCTCTTCTTTTTTATTCTATTATTTTTTGTGAAAATCTTGTCCAAACAGCATGCAAAGCTTTGTCTTTTTGCTGGCTGTTTCTCTGTGAGCCACAAAGGCATTTTCCCTCTCACATGTTTCTCCTGTTCATGTCCAATTCTTTTCCTCACTCCCTCAGCATCCTTTTGCTTCTGTAAGCCAGGTCTGTTGTTTGGGTTTTTTTGTTTTGTTTTGTTCCCTCCCCCCCCCAGTTTTGTTCCTCACATTTCTGCATGTGTTATTATGAATGTCTCTATTAATTACTTCTCTTCAATGATTTGAAGCTGTAGTTGTATTGCCCCCTCATCAGGCTTCCTGGAATACTCTTGTTTGCCAGTTTATTTCCTTGCTTCCTTTTACCTTTATTATCAAACATAAGAATTAATATAACAGACAGCCATGTATATCCACCCTCTTCTTGTCTCTTATTTTTGACATCTTTATTCCAGAAAACAAGTAATTCTATGCTATTGCGTTCTTACCTTCGTTAAGAATATGCCTTTTCAAGGAATAGCAAGTTTGACAGCATGCTCCAAAATAATCAGGTCTAGCCTCCGCCAGATACGTATTTATTATTCAAATAGAAGTAGTGCTTAAGGGCCCAGAATCCTCAATCTTGATTGTACTGGCTTGATTTTTAAGCTAGACAGTATAAAAATACAGTCCTGGTCCTTTCTATGAAGGTCCATGAAGATAAGCATCACAGGAAAGTTAAGAACATGGAAACATATTACAGGCAAATATACAAGCAAGCACATATACCTACACACTTGAGGTCAGTCCCAAGTTAAGGCCAGAGATAACAGACACTTTTAGCACAGTCAGACTTTCTTCTCAGAGACACTTTGTGCTACAGAGAGGAGGCAGAACTCTTGGCAGGAGAAGCAACCGGAAGAAAATCCCTTTACACATTTTATGCAATGGCAAGAACTTGGTTCTTATGTTCTAGCACAGCCTGCCTCAAGCTGTGACTAGAGTAAGAGTAGATCACCATTAGAGAGCAGACTATTCGCTGTGACGTGAGAAAAAGTGTCAGCACTTCTACTTCTCTTTTTCTGAGTAAGGACTTCCCATCCAAACAATACTGTAAGAAAGGACAATGGACAGTGAAACTAAAAATATTAAAGATAATAGTGTAGTGCCTAGAACTAGGACATATCATGGTAGGCACTCTACAAAAACAGGGAAATAAAGCTGTTTCCTGATTCCAAAAATATTCATCTAAACACGAAGGGCTGATAGGCAGAAAGTAAAAGAGAAACAGAGAGAGAGAAATAAAAAAGGTCAAATCAAGAAGTAGTAGAAGAAAAAAACAACTGTTTGCAAATTAACAAATTTAGCAAATTAGCTTTTTGGATGTATAATTTCATAAAACTAACTGGTCAGAGGTGAAAATCAGTCTCTTGATGGTGGATAATAATTTTCAGATTTATCCTATTTCTTTCCTTTATTCATGACTAAGAAAAAGGGGCTTCTCTCCTTCAAAACATGAAGTTAAATTTTAAAATCATAATACTCCTGGACCAACTAGATTTTTTTGCAAAGTAATCTAAAATTGCTCCTTACTCTTCCATCACAGCCTTGCTTATGTCATAGATGCATTTACCCTAGCAGTTTTGTTGTTATGTTGTTCGTGTGACAGACAGGCATATAGACAGCTGTCAAAGATATGTTACTTATATTACTTCAGAATGTAGTAAAGGTCCTTCAAACAAATAGTGCGCCTGAGTTACCCAAAACTCCCCAGGGATCCACTACCATATGTATTTAAAGATATATTATGACTCCCAAGGGTTTTATTACCAGTTTTTCATGATTTCTCAGAAATTGGCTTGTGCTGTTCTATTCTTTTTTGTTATTTGTGCTGTGTTGATCTGTCTCACACAGACTTTGTTTGGTAGTCTTACTTTAATACAAAAATAAAAGAATATTTACTTTCATCCCTCAATTACTCACCAGCAGACATACTGTAAATTGCACCTGTCTTATAAATAGATATAGATAGATAGATAGATGATAGATAGGTAGATAGATAGATGAAAATGAGTCTAATTATATTCTTCCATGCAGTACATCCAGATAATCAAAATTATAGTGCTATACTGCAGAATATTAGGGCTGTCATACAGACCTTTAGAATAAAGAGACTTATGTTTAAGTGACAAAAGAAGGTTATACAGAAGATAGTCAGTAGATATCTCTTTTCTATGTACTGTTTAAATGAATTAAAGATGATTTGACCTCACCTCATATCTGCCTAGACTTGAGTTTAGAGGGAGTTCAGAACTGAAATCCAGATACAGGTTATCAAAATGACCTCCATCTTTAATAGGTCATTTTTAGATCTGAGTATTTCCATTTTAAATTCAATAACTTTGCTCTTCAGGGCAACTGGAGCTATAGTTCATATACGTATTACACATATGTTTACAATAGGAATAGTGCCCCAGAAATACACTGTTCTTCAGATAACAAGCATAAGGTCTTCAAGGGGCTGTATTATAACCTGTACCCCAAACAGATTCTGGTTTCATTAAGTATTCTCCATACAAACATTACCAATCTAAAATACCTAAAGGAGGCAAGTCTCTGAGCAAAGCAGTGAACAAATTGAGCTAACACATCTCAGAAGCTGCTTGCCCTACTCTTATAACCTAACATCCCTGTCCTTCTCATTTCCCTCTTCCATCCACTGAGTTTTAAGTTACCCAATCTCATTCTCCTTTGTTTTCAGGCAGGTCTGAATTCTCTCTATGCCAGGAAAAGTGCCTGCACACATAGACTTGACTGCAGATATGTATTCAGTAGGCAAGGTGGCAACGTGGGGAAAAGAAAAGAAGAAAACAAGTTTTACTCTTCTGCTTCCAGCAATGGCATCATATTCATCAATGTATTTCCCAGTACAGTGTTGTATTTCCTCTTTTCTTCTCATTTACATTCAGAGAGAGGCTGTAGCATTACAGTGTTTTCAAAGAGCATGCAGTTCTCCGCTGCTAAAAGTCCAGAGCAGAGCCCTGTCCCTGTTGCAAGGGAAAA
The DNA here is from genome assembly GCF_000687285.1 of Phaethon lepturus. NCBI lineage: Eukaryota > Metazoa > Chordata > Aves > Phaethontiformes > Phaethontidae > Phaethon > Phaethon lepturus. Next base: position 15,846 of record NW_010526782.1, read on the forward strand.
TGTCCCCAAAATAGGACAAAGCCTGTTCATTCACAGCAGGGAAAGCATGCTGTCAGGTTTAAGACCTTATAGGAGAAATATGAAGCAACAGCATACAGGGGAAAATACTGTTAGGCGATAATGTTATGTTCTGGAGTGACGGGGAAAAAGAACAAGAGCATTAGATGTGGAAGTAGCACTGAACACTTTAGCAGAGAGCTATTAGAAATATGTGTCTAGAGTGAAGGGCGTGATAAATTGGCTATTGATGAAATTCACAGAATCACTAAGGTTGGAAAGGACCTTCAAGATCACCAAGTCCAGCCATGAACCCAGCGCCACCGTGTCCCCTAAACCATGTCCTGAAGTGCCACATCCACACGTTTTTTGAACATTTCCAGAGATGGCGACTCCACCACCTCCCTGGGCAGCCTGTTCCAATGCCTGACCACCCTCTCAGTGAAGAAATTTTTCCTACTATCCAATCTAAACCTCCCCTGGCACAACTTGAGGCCATTTCCTCTCATCCTATCACTAGTCAGTTGGGAGAAGAGGCCAACACCCACGTCACCACAACGCCCTTTCAGGCAGTTGTAGAGAGCGATAAGGTCTCCCCTCAGCCTCCCCTTCTCCAGACTAAACAACCCCAGTTCCCTCAGCTGCTCCTCATAAGACTTGTGCTTCAAACCCCTCACCAGCTCCGTTGCCCTTCTCTGGACATGCTCAAGCACCTCAGCGTCCTTCTGGTAGTGAGGGGCCCAAAACTGAACACAGGATTCCAGGTGTGGCCTCACCAGTGCCAAGTAAATTTCTTCAATCGCTTCACTACCCAAAACTGAAACCTATTAAAGAAATGTAAAAGGAAACGGAAATTACTGAGGAGGAAATCCTATCTTCTCCAGCTCAGTTCCGATTCTGAGTGCCAACATTTTATGTAGATTGTCATAGATTTGGACATTTCTAGATGTTTCCAAACTGAAATGAGCACATACATAGTATGATCAGGAGGAGCTTGAAAGATTCGGAAGACATTTCTGGAAAGAGGGATAGAGAGTGTGCCTCCAAATTGTTTTCAGATTTGTTCACTAGTAAAGGACTATTAGGAAACCAAATACAAACCAAGACAGATGACTACTACCAAAATAAATTATTCTAATTCACAGGTTTCTGGCTGGGAAAGGATGATGGCACTTCACACCAGCGAAGAACTCTTCAAAGACACTCTTTTACAAGCACAGTGACTGCAAAATATATACTTGAACAAGGAGGAATGATTAGAGAGCTGGAGTGAAGGGGAATGATTCATAGGGATGGAACACTGCTCCTCTGAAGAAAGACAGAGAGAGTTGGAGTTGTTCAGCTTGGGCAAGAGAAGACTCCAGGGAGACCTTATTGTGGTGTTTCAGTACTTAAAGGGGGCTTTTAAGAAAGACAGAGGAAGACTTTTTACCGAGACCTATAGTGACAGGACAAGTGGCAATGGTTTTAAACTGAAAGAGGGTAGGTTTAGACATAAGGAAGAAATTTTTTATGATGAGGGTGGTGAAACACTGGAACAGGTTGCCTGGAGAAGCTGTGGATGCCCCATCACTGGAAATGTTCAAGGTTGGATGGGACTTTGAGCAACTTAATCTAGTGAAAGATGTTCCTGCCTATGACAGAGCAGTTGGACTAGAAGATCTTTCAAGGTCCTTTCCTACCCAAACCATTCTATGATTTTATGACAACCCCTTTTTTTGCTATTTATCCTATGTAGGACCCATTGTTAGATCTGGCATAAACTGAAAACAGACTTAAGAGTATGCAGTATCCATGTATATGTCTTCAAATCTTTGTGTGCTCTTTTGACTTCTTAAAACAGAATTTTCCTGCTAACTCTTTGTGGTTTAACCGCAGGCAGCAACTAAGCACCACACAGCCGCTTGCTCACTCCTCCACGGTGGGACGGGGGAGAGAATCAGAAGAGCAAAAGTGAAAAAACTCTTGGGCTGAGGTAAAGACAGTTTAATAGGTAAAGCAAAAGCCACACACACAAGCAAAGCAAAACAAGGAATTCATTCACTACTCCCCACGGGCAGGCAGGTGTTCAGCCATCTCCAGAGAAACAGGGCTCCATCACACGTAATGGTTTCTTGGGAAGACAGAAGCCATCACTCCGAATGTCCCCCCTTTCCTTCTTTTTCCCCCAGCTTTATATACTGAGCATGACGTCATATGGCCAGCCTGGGCCAGCTGCCCCAGCTGTGTCCCCTCCCAGCTCCCTGTGTACCCCCAACCTTGTTGCTAGCAGGGCAGCATGAAAAGCTGGACAGTCCTTGACTGCCTAGCAACAACCTGAAACATCAACATTTTTTCATCCCAAATCCAAAACACAGCCTCATATTGGTTTCTATGAAGAAAATTAACTTTATCCCAGCTGAAACCAGTACATAACTCTGACATATTTTAGTTTAGTTACTTAATATTCTTATGTTTTGACATTGAAAGCTACATCTGGAGTTTGTTTCATTAACTTCCCTGGCATCTTTAATCATAGAACCAATTTAATCTGCATTTACTACTTCTAACACATTAGAAAATTTCACAGTACATTTAGCAAATTTCAGGGAGACATTCTCATAATCCTCTACCAGTCAACAGAAACAACCGAGCCTCAGAATTATTTCCTACAATTCAGGTAAACAAAACAATGAAAGAATCAGTTTGAAGTACAAGGATCACACCTGTAATGTTCAAGAATGCAATGTTTGTGGATGGAAAGGCAGTATGTTCAGGTAAAATCTTTGTTAAACTTTCTGGTGTGTTGGAAAAACAAGAGTATGTGAAGGAAGCTTATAGATGGGTGAGTGTATCTTTATGAATGGTACTTTAAATTGATCCTTAATACACTCTTAAACCTGAGTTACTTTATTAACTGTTACCAGTCGTATACAAGATAGTGAAACAAATTATGTATTTAACACGACTGAAGTTGAACAGCTGTGCTTTTAATATCAGCTCTCAGGCTTTACATTTTGGGATCAGCATTTGTAATAGGGGAACTCAGGTTGCTGATACATCACTTCCAAAACTTCTGAGATTTCATTAAACACTTTTTTATTGGTATTCTTCAAGTAAAATTGTGAATAGATAAATGAGGAAAAAACATAGAAATAAAAGGAGAAAAGAGAAAAGAGAGAGCAACGAGCATGAAAATATTTCTTAAGTCTGTGCTGCAGATTCTGTATTAGTCTCTGATGGATTCCTTTTCTCAACCCTAGGGCAACTGGAATTTATACTTGCTCTGTAATAAGCACTCCTGTGCATTTTTCTGTATCTATCTGACACAGAAATGTTGAAGCAGGTATTTGCTATTTAGCCAGAAGTAGGAATTTGAGGAATTAATGCAAGAAAAAGCAGAGAACAGAGGAAGGACACAGACAAAAAGGGCTGCACTAGTATCTAGTGTTACTTTTTCAATAGTATACAATAATTGCTTAGATAACACTTTAGACATGCACGTGTCCTAAGATGCCTTAAAATAAAATCAGATAAAACCAGATACAGAAATACAGCTTAGCCTTAGGGTAAATTAAAGTGAAAACTTCAGGCCAAATTATTCTTATGAGAAAGTGAGTCTGAAGATTTCTGAAGCAAATGGAAAGTCAGCTTCCAGAAATGAAAGACCTTACAAAGGACTTTTGAGAGGCACTATTGTCAAGACTTACCTGTATGTAACATGCAGCTGAAAATGTTGGCCTAACAGGGGTAATGCATACTAAGCCATAAAGGCAGTCTATAAAATTGTAAAATCAACCTGCAAAAGAGCTTGGAGACAAGAATGCAATATGGTGAAACCCTGATTAGTCAACCATTGTTTACTGACAGTCTCAGTTCTCCAAAATCAAAGCAGCATATCTCAGCCGGCACTGTATATATGTCTGGGTTTTTTTTTCTTTTATCTCAGCTCTGTCTCCTATAGATATTAACAGTTAGAGTGTTTCTGGGACCTTTAATCTTAGTATTGCAAAGACAACCAGTGAATGCATAACTGTTTTGCTGTGAGTACTATTATCTCAACTAACAGGTGGATGAGTGACTTGCCAGAACAATAATTTCATTTAAGTAGTAAAAGAATAAAGGCAAAATAAGAATAATAATTAAAATGGCTGGCTGGCTGGCTGGCTGGCCGGTTAGATAGACAGTTGGATTTTAAATTTTAAAAATTAATCTTAAATAAAACAGAGGTAATTCAAAAGGATGATTTTTTTTTAAATTTTGTCACCAGTTAATTTAGCAAAGTTTTCATTCTTAAAATACAAATTTTCATTGCTTCAAATGATGAGTATTCTGTACAAACTAACAAGCAGTCCCCGCTGTTCATGGTCATATCTTATTATTCTGAAGGGAAAGGAAATGAAAGGTTTGGCACAATATGCCCCATTGTTATTAATGTAGTCTGTTCTATGCAACTATACTTGAATGGAGTTATTTTATATCCATTGTAACAGAAGAAAAACAGTGTCACAGTATGACCTTATGAAAGTATTTCTGAAGTTTATAAAATTCATTAATCAACCACATTATCTTTTAAATCACTGTTTAAAATAATTTATTAGACTTTCTGTAATAGTCACATATGCTAAACTCAGCTGTCACAGATGCTTCCACTACCTAGTCTGATAACTGTTTTTTCTCACAATGTGATCTTCTTTCTCCAGAGAACCAAAACATGATAATTAGACCTATGAAAGGGAAAGAAATCCTCACTTGAAAAGCTGCTATTTTTCTCTCTGTCTGCAAACGTAACATACCCCATGTGCGTGTATTCTTGTTAACCATGTTGCATACACCTTACAACTTTCATAAAAATTGTTGTTTAACCATCAATAAAAATATGTAGATGTTTTGTTTTGTTTTGTTTTAACAGTATGCTGCATGCATGATATTTCACTTGTGATTCAGTATCTCACTTTTGAAATTGATGTATTTCTCCTTTACATTAAAATCTCTGAGACAGCTAATATTAATGAATTTGCAATAAACTAGCTTGAAATGACACCTTAATAGGTTGTAATTGGCATGTACAAATGTCTTCTGCAGGAGTGGCAAATTCTACAAGACTGAGACACTGATCGTTAGTACAATGATGCATGTCACAAGTATCTCAGTTCATCATAATCTCATTTCCTTAATGACATAAGTAAGCATTTTAATTCAGGAGATACTCCAATAAATCATCATGATATTGCATCTGAATGCTATCAGAAAGAACATTACTTTGTTGAATGAAAAGGTAAAATGTTTTCAGCAAACACTATGAGAACAGCAGAAAACAGTGTCATGATCTTGATAACATGATAACTAAGTAAATGTCAAAGTTACCTACCCTAACCAAGGACTTCAGGAAATGTCCCTTGTAGTACACCCCAAAGTTTGTGGAGTTTTTTTATCTTGTTTACTTTTTTACTCTTCAGAAAACTTAAAGTCATATAAATTGGTGTATTTCAATAACAGCAGAGTTGTGTGTAAATAAATATTTTTCTGCTAAAAATTGCTGCCCAGACAGTCCCTTTGTATACTGGCTTCATGTATTCTGTGAAAAAAAGACCTGGGTGCAGACAAGCTATCACAAGCATCAAGAGTGGTGAAAAGTAGCAGCTGCAAAAGGGAAAATCCCTCTGCCCTGAGTCACTATGCACTATCACTCTAATATGAGATAAAAAGTTGTACTGTGGTGGATGTTGAGAAAAGAGGGGTCAGTCAGACTCTGACAACAGGGATGTGTACAGAAAGGTGTATGACTGATCAAAGTGAATGTTTTTCACCAGTGATGCTCTGACAAGCATCCATCATCCAAGAGATGTGAAACGGCAGCCCTGCCAACAGGGATTACTTGGCATGAATTAAGACCAGGTAGGTAAGAGATGGTATGAGAGAGTGAAAACCACTGTGATCATGACAGACATGACCGGGGTAAAAATGACCCAAAGAGCAGGTCAGAGAGAATTTTTTTCCTGTCAGGAAGTGATGACTCACTCAGAACACATACTTTCACATAGGTGCACCGATTTTGAGATTGTATGTTTCAGAAAGTAAAACTGATTAAAACTGTGATAAAGAGGAAAAAACTAATTTCAGCCTTTTGGGGAATTTCATACTTAGATTATCCCTTTTTGCATAATTTTAAAAAAAATAGAATATAATAATACAATATAATTTGTATTATTTTTTATTTGTATTGCATGCCATATAACTAAAAATTCTGATGAACCTCTGTCCTGGTTTCGGCCAGGGTAGAGTTGATT
>NW_010526783.1:0-4423 GCF_000687285.1 Phaethon lepturus
CGACTGATGGGAGAAGGCTGCCGAGGGTTGCAGGGCTAAAGGCAGCCGAATCACCCAGCAGATGCATTTTCCACCCTCTTTGCACTTGGAAAGGCGGCAGGGGGGAGGCAGAATCTGGGAAGAACTAAATAAATTAATGGAACTGCACCTTTAATTATGCTGCTTTATTTACATCTTGTGTCTATTCAGAAATAATCTTGCTGCATCCTTCTTCCCCTCTCCACCCGCAAAAATGTTATGGAATCAAAGAACAACATTGTTACTATGGGATCAAACACATTTTCTAAAATACTTATTTTTGGAGGTTTCATGACTAGATTTGACCTGATTATGTTGCGAAAAGGCAGTATTCCTTCCTAAATGTCATACATGTGTTTATGTAAAAGGAACTTGTTTAAGTCAGTTTTTACACATAAAATTAGATCAAGTATAAGCTTAATAACAGAGATTAAGTGCACGGAAGCTAAACGTTTCCTCACTGAGTTACGAGTTTGAGAGCCCGAGAGCGCGTAGGCTCCGCCGTTTCTATGCATTGGCACTGCAGGCGAATGAGCTGGATGTGACTGAAGTTGAAGACGAATGCAGCAGCCACAGCGGACACCTCTGCCTGGTGATGGGCTCCTGGCGAGGTCTCCGCCACTATTGCATCAGGAAGTACGTCGCCTTCTGGTTGTGTAAAAGAAGGGCTTGATGATCTAGATCACTGATCAGTGTACCCTGGTTGAAGTTCATATTTTTGTCACCAGTAGAAGGGGTAGATACATGCACCTGACATTCCAAGGAGCCTTATCCAAAGGCAGGGTACCTAACTCTTTTCCCTTTGCAGTGAGCACGCGCTGGAGGTAGCCTGGGATGTCAAAGCTGAAGCATTAGCCAAACGTCCTTTAAACTCTGTTTGCTTTTTCACACATACTAGTGACCGCAGCTGTATGTTTTCAGTTCTGCTGCTTTTAGTAGAAAACTCCTGGCTCGTGAGCTGTCTCCCAGCTGATGGTGTACAGGATTTGATTTGCATAGTATGACCTATGGAGGTTTCAGCTACTTAAACTTTGAGTCATCTCTGACTCTTCTATCTGAAAAGAAACTATTTTTAAAGCAGTGTTGGCTGGCAGGCTGTGCCTTCCCTGATGAGTATCCAGACTTTCAAACTTGTTTTTTGCTGACTTCTGCTGTCTTTCCCAGTGAGATGGTGCAGGCGTGTTCTTGGGGAGCGCTGCTCAAGGACATGCTGAAGGTGGTGGGTTCATGCAGTGTCGTGGCTTGGCTACAGGGCTCAACTTTTATGGGCATTCAGTAGGTTTAGCTGAACTGTTTCAGCAACACTAATCAGATTTCAAAGCTAAAGGAAGTCTCCCTCTTAAGTTTTTACTAAAAGGCAGACATTTTGGCATAGCTGGAATATGCCCATTTATAAAATACAATGCAACTGTGAATAATTTCAAAGGGAAAGTACCACAAATAGTTGTTTTTAAAGCAAGTGGGGCTTTGATTTTTTTTTAAAAAAGATTATTATTTTTTTTATTTTCTTCTTCCCCCGAATAGGAAATAACAAGTTGAAATGTCTCTTGTAACTGGCTTAAACTAGGCAAGGTCCAGCACACACAAATTTTTGGTAATGCCAATTTGGGAGGCATTCTTAATACCTAGGAGGGTTGGGATATGATCGAGGAAGGAGTGGAGTAACAAAAAATATGACGGGACTTAATATTGCCGCTGAGCAATGTTATATTTTTAGGGACTCGTGACAAGAGCTTTCTGCTATCAGGTGGGAGCTCAGCAGCTGGACATGTTAGAGAAGAACAGGGAGTGCTGTGAGCCACAAATATAGTGCAGCTGTGGAAACATTAACTTTGGTTTTGATGTAGCTGAGGAAACATTTCTGTTAAAGCTTGGGGAGTATTAATGCCACTGTGGACAGGCAGCAGTGACATCCCCTCTAGAAATCTGTGTTACAGGTTTCAAACACTGAGCTACCAGGATTGAATTCGTACCTGGAATAGGTGGGGAGAAGATGCTCGCAGGAACAAAAAGGCTATTGTACCACAGGAAACCCACAAAGAAGGCTCTTTCTTCCTAAAAATGCTCTTACAATGTTTTGTAGAAAGAAATTATCTTGTTCTTTCAGTATCGAATTACGTAGCTGTGATAGCTTTCCATCTTGCTAGCCTTGTGCTTAAAGAGGTTGTTGAGGTTAAGTCACGGCGTCAATGAAAAGTTGCTGTGACTTAAGCCGCCGCACAGATCATCCCCAATTTAGCAAAAAAGTAATTAAGAACCTGCTTATCTCCAAACCTGCGAGTCCCTTAGCAGCTAGCGTAGCCACGGTGCCTTGCTTAGGCGAGGTCTGGCTGAAGGGAGCTGCGCCGGGGCTGAGCAGAGGGGCAGGAGAGGAGACGAGAGGAGCTCTTCGGCAGCCCCAGGGCCTCTCCCCTGAACCGAGAAGCAGAGGTTAGAAAATCTTCAAGGGATTTTTCAGCTTCCAGATGGACTGGCCGGTGATCAGCTGAGGCACACAGCTCCCACACCTCCACACCTCCCCGGGGCACGTGGCGTGCTGAGGAGCTGCCTGTCAGTCGGCTCTGGCGTCATCTGGAGCTCCTCGACCTGCACCCGCCCGTCGCTGGGGACGGCCCGGGACCCACCTCTCTGCGAAGGCTTTCCTTGCCTGATGGCGTAAGCCCAACACCTCGCACAAACCCTCTGCAGTGGGAAAAAACCCCAAAACCACTAAACAAACCAACAACACACCAAAAAACCCAAATCTAACGCATCAGGCATGAAATGAAATGTTTCAATGATGCTCTCGGAGGCAGGGTGAAGAACCACCTTTTCAATTCTTATTGTAGGATTGTTAGGTACGGTCACAAAATGAAATAAAATCAAGGTTTTAAAGTTGTATAAGATCTTAACATGCTTTTAAAGAAGAGTCACGGGCTTTATAGTTCTTGTTCCTGTGGATGCTCAGTGCTTAAAATAAATTTTGTAGATGAGTGTTTTCCGCTATGCAAATGTTTTATTTTGTGTACTTTCTTTTTCTCTTTTGCACGTATGCTATTTTCTGATACAGATTTTCTTTTTTTTTTTTTTTCTTTTTTTAAATAGGAAATCGCTCCACAGCTGGCTTTTCAGTTGGATTCATTTTGGGTTTTAAGTGAATTAATTTTGAAAAGTAAAAAGCTGTTTACCTACTGCTTAACTTGGTAGCATCTCCAGGCACGCATAATATAATAATAATGCTGTTAAAACATTGGTGGCACTATCACAAAGCTCTCGGTCAAGGATGGAAGAAAAAAAAAACTTTCTAGGGACCTGAGGGAGGAGAGGAAACTATCTAAGGATAGCTGGAGAGGTCAGAAAAGGAAAGCCGGGTATTTGATGTGAAATATCTTGAAAAGCATGAAAATTTCAGTATTGGTTTCTGTGCCCTGTTGAACTCCACTAAAATAGGATGAAGGGTGCTTTTCTCTCATGTTCGGGGCTGATGGAAAATATGTTTCAGTTCACTTTTGTCTTCATGCCTACTTCTTTCAGGTAAAGCCATTTTGAAACTGAGCCTTGGAATTGCATGTGCTTCAGTGATTTCATTATAGTAAATATTTAACATTGCCTTAAACAAAAAGACCTAATTGTTCATTAAATTCTTTCTATTATATATTTTGTCATACTATATGAATTTAATCAATGTATGTGCAAGGCATGAGATTTTTCTGGCTGTAGCAGCTTTTACATTTTGCTTCGGGAGCATACTAAATTTTCTAGTATCTTGTTACAGAGTGTCGCAAACTACAATTTAGAAAAATGCAGAATAGATATGACTCAATTAAAAAGAAAATGAAATCTCTTTTATTGGGGAAGTAATCGAGTGCTCTGGAGGAAAGTAGAGAATTAGGGATGGGTGTTTTGTTCCCAAGCAGAAGGACTGGTCTGTGCTCCGCTGAGGATGCTGTTGCCGGAGCGGTTTGGAGGGAGAGGGGTGCAGTAGGCCAGCATGGGAACTGGGGCCTGAAGGACCATGTTGGATGATGCCCTCTGCGTCTCGGAACGTGAGTGTTGGTGGAGTTGTGGTAGCCCTCTTGCTGTTGTGAAATTAAAAGTTTTATAGCTTTTTTTTCCCCACACATACGCTGTAAAATATTACCTCAAGACTATACTTATAGTGAGGCAATGTTCTAGCAACATATTTTGCACTGTCTAGTTTTGGCCGTTGCGTAGAAGATTCACTATCTTATTGTCCTGGTTCAATGTGTATACTTTAAAGCTGTAGAGAGCTTCATTAGTTTTAAGATTGATTTTTTTTTTTTTTTTTTTCTTTCTTTTTCTCCCCTTTATGACCAGTAAAGCTGAGAGTGCTTACGGGTCATGCTCATTGAAAATGTTGAGTGTCTTGGGGAAAATAAACACTACTCCTACTTCATGCTGTTTC
>NW_010526783.1:4454-16407 GCF_000687285.1 Phaethon lepturus
TTGCCCCCAGTGAGATGTTACTTCAGTTCATAACGTTGAAAACCAAACGGGGTGTGTTGCAGTCTGGCTAACTGTGCTCCTTATCTAGTAGGCTCTTATTTTTAGAAAGCTAAAAGACTTTTTTTTTGTCCTCGTGTGTGCTTGGCACCTGCGTGCTCACGCTTTGCAGTGTCTCCCCACAGCCCGCACGGTTCTCCATCGCGCTTCCTTCGTGCCAAGTCACCCTGCAGTGCCAGAAAACCTGGTGGCGTTACTGCAGTGATATAACTTCTCCTGTACATGACTCTTCTGAAAATAAGTAACTGGGGTTTTTCCTAGTTTACTGGAAATATGCTGAGAAATTTCCCTTGACCAAGGAATATCTGAACAGTTGCGGTTCCTGTTCATCACTTAGTTGCCACAAATGAAAAGCAGGCTACAGGAGTTTTGCTGTTCATTTTTAAGTACAGTCCAGAGTTGCATGAAGCATTTTTGGAGGGATTGTCTGGGTTAAGTCACCTGGATGTGGACAAGAGTGGTGTGGGTAGAGAAGATGGCTTAGGCTGTACAATTTAACAAAACTTAACTTGGTCCTCAGAAGCAGTTGTAGTAGATTGCTTAGGATTTGTGATCATTATAGGGCTTGCGGGGAGGGGTGGGACTCAGGCATTTCTCCTGCCCCCCTTAAGAGGCAATGCTCAAATGCAGCACTAAATCTTCTGATTTGTGGCTGGAATAAGCAAATCTCATGGATGAGGGATTGGATGGAGTATCTGGTTTGTTGAAGTAACTGTTGTTTTTTGTAACTTGTAATAAACAAGGAAACACTGGGTATACCTTTAGGAAATGTGTTTGATAAAAATCTAAAATGGGTTAATATTTTCTTCATGTGATAACAAATCTTTTGATCTTGCTCTGCATAAGCAGAGTGTTGCTGTTCTAGTTAAAGGGAGTATGGAGATAATCCCTGCTTATGTGCAACCTCGAGTCAATGCTGAAATAGAAATAATGTTTCTGCTCTTTTCTACATACATCTTTAAAGGTTGTGATTCAGACAATTGCTGTAATGGTTTATTCTTAAAAATGTGTTGTGTGTTTTTTTTTGTTGGTTTTTTTTTTTTTGCTACTGGGGAAAAACAGAATTCCATTGTAACACCGCACAGACTTTTTTTTTTTTTTAAAGATTTCTGAATTACACATTTAAAGACTTAACTCCAGTAGGAGGATTTCTCCGGCCAAAGGAAAGAGTGCATTTTATAAGGAATTGTCAGTATTATTGACAAGTATAATCTCCATTTACAGTAACTTTTAATAAGGAGTAACTCCCTTGCTTACTTTGGTGCCAGACCATTTGTGGAATTGCTCATGGCCATGATGTATTATTATGCTATAGTTACAGCGCTTTCATTCTCTATTTATGCCAGAGAGACACTGGATTTAAACGCTCCCCCAACCCTGGTATAACTGTTCTGTTATACATTAGCTTTGATCTAAGTTTTTATACTGTATTCCTTTGAAAATAAGGCATTGATTTGGTTGGAAAAACATCGTTATTCCTATCAATAGCACTGACTTGCTAATGCTAAACCAAAGAGAATTTTCGTGTACTTTTTCGCTAGATAAGCTGCTGGTTTAATTCCCACTTAGAAAGACTAAACCCTCTTGTACTCTCGGAGGCTGTTCAGCTGCCAGCGGCTGTTGCAGTAGCACGGGAGAAGGTGTGGCCGCGTCCGTGAGGGTTTGTTTTAGTGAAAATTCTAGTTAATGGGTGTGTTAATATTGCAGTATGTAGCCTTTTTCCTTCACGAGGTGTAAACAGCAGTAGGAATCGAAGTGCCGGCCGTCAGAGCGGCTGAGCTGCTGTCCTTTTATAAGAACGACCTAAATCCAACCCTAATCTTGTTCCTGTGCATCGGGCTTGAAGTCACCGCTGGCCCCATCCCCATTAGCGGTGCTGTGGCTGGGCAGAGCCGGGGTCCCCGGGACGGCGACCGCCTGCCTTGGGCGAAGAGCACTGAACGGCGAACGTGCGCGTCCTGAAGAGCGTGGCAGTGCCGGATCAGGCCTGCAGGTCACAGCTGGGTGTTGGTAGGGATGGTGTTTTTCAGCCTACGTTGGAGGTGAAGGTCCCTGTTGCCAGTGGAGAGGCTCCCGAGTCGGTGTCTGTCTGCCTCTGCGGTGGTCCTCACCGCGCCGGAGGATGGTGGCATCTGAGGGAAAGCGATACCCGTCCTTCTGAAAATGGGGGAGCAGAAGCTGTAAATACGTCAGAATCGCTCAGGGCAGTGCGTGACGGTGGTATTGATTTCTCTGCTCAGCTGTTTGCCCGCGAAGCCTTCCTGTCCTCGCCAGAGTGATTTACCAGGGCTGCAGGAGCTGTGCCAGCGCCCTGTCACCGTGCCCACAGCGTTCCCGTGCCAGCGCGGAGCTCGCTGTAGGAATACTTTCAAAATGAGCCGCTTCAGGGGCGAGAGGTTGAGATGCGTGCAAGCTCTCCTGCCTGCCTTCTTCCCCCTGCTTGTCATGGACTAATCAAGCTGTCCTTAATGCCAGCTCGTCCCTGAAACATGCTGGCAAACGTACAGCCTGCAAAGCCTCTGCGTAGGCTGACGCTGGATGCGTGGCTGGCACGCTGCTCCCCCCGCTGCGGTTGCCGAACTGCTGCAATGAGGGTTGGAGTCAACAAGAAACGTGAATGAAGCGGGGGGGAATAGCCGGCACGTGCGCTTTGATCCAGTTAATGCTGTGGTGCTTGGCTGGCGCTATTTGGGATCATGTAGGACCACGTACGTGGGAAGAAGATTACAAGTAGCTTGTTCAGCCATCTCTTGGGCATATGGAGAGGAACTGTAGCAGTCAAAATATATGAACCTTCATAGAGTTTGTGAGTGTAAATAACGTATAATTTTTTTTTCATTATCTGCCTCTTGACCAGAAAATAGCAAAAAATATGTACAGTACGAAAACTTACACTGAGGGAAAAAAAAAAAACAAATTTGTTCAGTAGACCTTCATTGTGGTATTTTGGTCACATTAGCCGTCTTGATAATCTCAAAAGTAATTAGGGAAGAAATGGTGATGGGTCATCACAGTAAAAGACACATACTGGGGAGATAACTAATGTGTGACAGACTGCTGAGGTGTCAGGTACGGGCATGGCTGGAAGAAGCTTCTGTTACATTACCAGTATGAAAATATATTTGTGCTCCTTGCTTGGAGTCAAAGATAGTTTTACTCAGCTGCTTGATCGTTACTTAGCTGAGAACTTTCTTGTCAGGGTATCCTAGGCTTGATGAAGGTGACTAGATGGAAATGTGAAGCCATGTTCCTTCAAGGTGTGGGGTTTTGCTGCTTCCTCCTTCCTCCACATACTAACCCGATCCATGAAAAATAATGTCAAAACATCCAAACAGATGCTTAAAAGGTGAAATGGAAGGAGTATTCCCTTGCTCATATATACTCCATGTAGAGTAGTCTTGAAGGACTTCGCTAGATCTCAGTGACCTGCTTTGAGTGACAGTACAAAAATTAACTCTTAGTAGAATATTGGGGGGGGAAGGGTGTCTCGTTTTGGTAGATCTGCAAAGAAAACTTGTTCTCTCACTGGAGAATGCTCACCTTCAGCATTTCATACAAAAATGTCAGCAGTTCTTGTTTTGTGTTCAGAGGCAGTATTTAAATTGTATGTCAGCCTTGGAGAGATATTCCTTCCCCCCTCCACCCATGGAGCACGAACTTGTTTTTGCTTTACAGTCGTCTTATTCATCAAATTGCAATAATAGTACTAATAGTAATAATAATGGCACCTAGTAGCTTTTTTTTTTTTAAACAAGCTGTATATCAAGTGGAGTTGAATCATGCTTTGAAGCTGTGTGAGTGGTAGGCTGCACAGCATGAAAGCTAGAAGAATCCTCTGTACACCCCCTTCTTGGTATTCTCTTGTCATGTTAAAGACTTAACATGTGGAAGGGTAAAGGGGCTTAATCTGTAACACCATTCTGTGTAAACAATGACAGGATTAAAAAAAACCCAAATAAACCAAAGCTCAACTGTCATGGGTGTGTAGCGGCTGCTGCTTTTCATGGATGACTGAAATTATTTGTATAAATTTGTGTTTTCCCCTTAGCATCTATATAAACCTATGCTCATTTCCATGCGTCGCTGTTTTTCACATGCGAGCTGATTGGCATGCAGTGGCATGCGATATAATGCGATGTTACCTGTGTTAGCAGTAACTATAGTTACAAGGAAAAAGCAAGTGTCGCTGCGGATGCTCCTGCGAGTCTTTTGTGATGGAAAGACAAGAGGGCTGAGCTCCTTGTAATGAAATGATGAAACGAAGCGCTCACTTAACTGGTAATTTCTGAATGAAGTATTGATCAAATGGGTCCAGCAGTCTGCTTTGGACGGACTGATGTTTGGGATGCAGCTGGAGCCTGCTGGGAGAGGAGGATGCTGTCATGGTCCAAACAGGTATTGCTTACGCTGACTTTAGATGTCTGACAGGTTCTGGAGCTCAGGTTCTTGCTGGCCTGGAGACTCTCTGGAGGGTCCAAATCCCTGATTTAGGAGCCCACCTCTCCTGCTTTTTGTCCATGTTGCTGCTGAGATGAATCCAATCAGATGGTGTAAGTGCCTTTGCTGGGCCCTCTGGTCTCCCATGAGATGCTCAGGAAAGAGAATTGAGATTTATTTTTGTAAATTCGAACTGTGAAGTATTGGAGCAAAGAATGCAATATACAATTGAGTAAATATTTGGCTTTTCATTGCTGAGGGAGGGGAGGATTTGCTGATTAGTTAGTTATTCACACAATAATATTTTTCCATCAGTATTCCCACTTGGTGTCTTGTTTGCTTTATGCTGTGCAATACTCTGACATGAATTGAAAATTAAGAATAATTTTATGCTTAAAAACAAGACAACAGCTCTGTTAACATAGACTTTCTCTCAGCTGTGATGCTGGCTGGTGTGGGAGAGACGAAGAACTGTTGCCCAGTTTCTAGGATGGGACTTTTTGTAATGTAGATGTTGTGCTTTCTCGTTCTGTTTATCCTTCCAGTACAACAATTTGTAAGTACACAGCACAAAGTATTTTGAGCAGAATTACTGCATTTTATGAAAACAGAACAAAACCAAAAACACCCAAAACACTAAAATTTTGTGTAATCATATGAAGCTTAAAAACTTCCAGGTGCTTTGTAAAGCAACTGATGGTGGTTGCATGCTCTGTCACAGAGCTTTGAAGGGTGTATTCTGCTGTAAGTTTTGCCTTGTAAACACCTCAAGAACATCAAGGCCGGGAAGAATGGTACTACAGTGTCTCTAACGCACCCCTCTTCGGGTTATCAACCTTTATCTCTAATGACTATTGTTATGGATCTGTTGAGGGAGAATATTAATCTCTGGAAATCAGGATAGCAGCTATTCAGCACGAGTTAGGTGTTTAGCCTTTTCCCAAGATGATGCTATTCAAGATAGGTTTGTCTGATTTGGTTTCCAAATACATTGACTCTTTCTGGCTTTAGCAAGCGTGACAGCAGATGTTGTCTGACTCTCTTAATTCAAGCAGAGATGTGTAGTCTAGTGTTTCTATCTCAAATTGAGGAATGACTAAGAACTGAAGAATCCCAGTGTAAGGAACACTATTGTGTAATCACTTTTTCCTGTATAAATATGAACATCTGCATAGGGTAAGGCAGCTGTAGCTGTGGTCTGCTGTCGTACTTAGCAAAAGGGGAATGGTAATGGGAGATGTTAACTTTCACAACAGCAGTTCTGGTTCATAACTTACTGTCCTTTCTATGCCTGTGTCTTTGTTTTCTTTCTTCTTGGAGCTGCCTGCAGGGTGGTGAGTTGGGAGGGGAAAAAGCGAGCCCTGTTGAAAATTGCTCAAACACACTTAAAAAAACCCCCACCACTACAACAACAAAACCCCTGTAGCTTGATGTAGGCTGAACTTCTCATGAAACTCTGCCTTAATGAGCTTGGACCCCTCAGCCCTGCTTTGTCCCGGTGAGCAGGTCAGAAAGAGCTGAGGTCCCCAGCGCGGGTGCCCTGGCTGTGACCCAGGAGCTCGGGGCCCCGATTAGTTCAGCTCTTGTGCTTTCGGTGGGAGTAAGAATGAGAAAACGTCCATCTTGAGGCCTGGATGTATTCATGCTCCTCGCCTGCAGGTCTATGCTAGCACAGGAAAAGGCATTTGTCCAGAAGCTGGGGAGAAAAGGCACAGATTTAGGTCTTTATTCTAAAGCGGAGAACTAATTGCTCGGAGCAACTATCGCAGTGGCGTGTCCAAGGTGTATCATATTTGATAGTGGTGAAGAGCTAAAAAATATTTGCAATTCAGAATCTGTCTTGGGTTTCAGTTATTGGTTAATACTTTGTCAGCACTTCGTGGCAATGACTTCTGACTGTGTCCCAGCATTG
The DNA here is from genome assembly GCF_000687285.1 of Phaethon lepturus. NCBI lineage: Eukaryota > Metazoa > Chordata > Aves > Phaethontiformes > Phaethontidae > Phaethon > Phaethon lepturus. The sequence continues at coordinate 10,861 of NW_010526783.1, forward strand.
CTCGTGGTGCACTGAATAGCTCAAAAGGCGAATTGATGCTAAGCAGGAGACCATCTGTGTTGTTAATAGTGTAGTATTATCACATTCAAAAATCAGGCTCATGTAATTGATAATGTGATCGCACTAGACCTGCTTCCTCTTTTATAAAACAGTGGAAAAAACAACACCCCTATACAATCTGTATCCTCATCTACCAACTTCTGAGCCCATAGGTCAATTTAATTTTGTCAGAGGTGAAATTGAAGAGATATGGGATTTTATAATTTTATTTATTTATTTATTTTGGGTGACATCCTTGCAGCTACAGCAGGGATCCTAATTAACCCTCCAATAATACAAAGGCTGTGGGAAAAGCAACAGCACTTTATAAAGCAGGAGAGGCCCCTCCACGTGGGTATCCTGGCAGGCTAATTGGCAGCCACATAGCTGGGATCCAGGCAGAGCCTGCATTGCCTCCTGCCCATCTGGTGGGTCGGGAAATGAAGGATGACTCGTGGTACTGAGAGGGGGAAAAAGGGAAGATCAGAGCTAACAGGCTTGTGTGAGCAAAAGGAGCTGCAGATGGGAGGACCACGATTTCTGTCCTGACATCCAGTCGCATAACTCCTGGTGCTCTTCACCCAGACCTGTGAAACCATACAGCTGTGTTAATGCCCCCTTCCTTAGTCTTTCCTTCTCAGTCTCAAATGAAGAGTATTTGTTAGGGGAGGGATTCTGCTACAGCTCCTACAATGTGGTAACAGGCGGTGGGAGCAAAGCTATGTTTGGCAAAAAATAGCAACGCAAGGATGGTTGTTTGCTGGTCCAAATCCTTCCTCAAGCTCAATGAAAGGATGTAGGAGCTTGGCTGTGTTGGTACTATTGCATCTGACAGATGTGTCTGCGGAAAAAGACTTTTTTTTTTTTTCCCCCAAAATGCACTGAATGGAGATACAACAACAGAATGTGCTGGGGAAGGGGGTTCTCTACTTTCTTTTTCCCTCTCAATATTCCCCCTTCCCACATTTAAAAACAAATCAGCTCATCCTCATGCTTTATTGTTTTAAAAAGCTCTTCTGACCTTTCTGATAATGCTGTTAAGAACCAAGAACTGTATTCTGATGTATGAAAGTGCTAATGATGCATAAGCAGTCATAAAACTGTATTAAGTGCATTAAATTTTGAGTAACTCCAGTAAAAGGCACTGCAAGGGATGGCTAATCACTCTGCATTTATGAGTTGTCTTTGAAGTAAATGGCAGTATTCAGCTGAATCTGCCCACTGAAACGGCCTAGAAAGAGATGGCATTGCATTGCAGTGCAGTGGGAGGTTGGCAATCCACGCTTGATTAATCTGCTGATACCGAAGTGGCATCGCTCCATGCTTCCAGCAAGCTTGTAAGAGATGAGTGCATTAATGAGCTCCTGCGTAACCGAGACTACGCTCGGGGGCCGGGGGGGAAATTGGAAAGGATAAACGTTCCTGACTCAATTTCTCTTTCTTATATTACCTCTACTTGTTCTTTTCCAAGCAGTGCTTAAGTCATGCCATGTTGAAGTGAGCATTTTAAACAGTTAGCAGAGCAGTTTGGTGTGGGTTTGACCAGATGGGGTATTTAAATCCCTCTGTTTCCCTAAACTTTCTCTGCCTGAAAAACGTTGTGACCGTCAGATGTGAAGGACCGACTTGGTTAGTCGCTGCTATGCTAAGTCTTAGTACGTTAGAGAGAGATTGGGACCAAACCTTTCTCGGGGCTTGGCCAAGTGGTCCACTAAGCCATCTCCTTCTTTTGAGTGGATTCAATTAACTGGCTGGTAAACGTGTGTAGAGGTCTCTGAAGGCTGATGATAATTTGCAGTCCAGAAAGTTTGGAAATTATTCTAGCCTTAAGAGAAACTGTTTCAGGAGGCTACTTAGCTTTTGCAGAGTTGATTGTCTTTTATTTTTGCTTTCTGAATATGTTTAATAAAAAAGGGATTGCAGCTAAATTTAAGCAAACTCTTGCATTCAGGCCTTAAATTTCTGTTTTCCTTTCTTGCAGTGGCTTGCTGATAATTGTCTTGCTAATGCATTTAAATTCTATTCCTTAAAAATGTATTATCTGGTCTATTTTGTGGGAGGTCATCGGTTTCACAATATTGTATAAAACTGAAACCAAATCCTCCTGTCTGCAGCTGCAGTGTTAAATAGAGCATCATTGTCATGTGGTGAGCACGGCTGTCAAAACACTTCGGGCAAAGTGGGTAACATGAACAGTTCTTCTACGTTAAATATTTATAGAAGAAAATGCAAACTCAGAAGGCTGCCAGCAGACAGACGTACTGCTTAAATACATTGTTGTGTTGGTGAGGGCATGAATCTTGGTGCTGCAGCTTTAGGAAGAAGACAGCGAGTTGTTTCTCCTTGCGCATGGGCTCAACGGTGTACTTTTTCTGCACATAAATATATATTCAAAAGATCTGGAAGTTTAAAAGATCTGAGGAAAAACAATAGTTCTACATAAGTGATTCGCCAGCCAGCTGCCCCCAAAACAGTCTGTTCTCTTTGCCCACTGGTCTTCTGCTACAACAGTCGTAGCAAAAGCTCAGCACAAGCCCTCTCTTGCATGCCTAGCCTCAAGGGCCTGTCTTTATTTCAGGTCCTCTGGTGCAAACAGGTGGTGAACTACAAGCGGCAAGATACTGAGGAGAAAAACCATGTAATTAAATCCGGCACTGTAGTATAATAAATCTCCGTTGTATTCTTTAGCTTTCTAGATGCCTTCTGAGCATTACACAATGGCTGTGATTAATGACTATTGTATTGTCTTAAATAATAAGCTTGAGCCTTCAGATAGGTGACATAATTTAGTCGTAATGAGTGTCCGCTTTGTGTGTTTGATCTCAGCGCTTTGAATTTCAGTGTCATTGTTGCCATGTCCTTGAGAGATTGCTTTATGCCAAAGAAAACCAGTAAAGGGGGATGGGGGGCAATTTCTCTGAGACTGTGAAGAATGCGACCAATCTGTTGCTCTGAGGACATTGACTTTTTTGTTGTATCTCATTTTTAAATAAGTGAGATGAAAGAAGTTGGATCGTTCATAAACTGGACTTGCTGTTCTTGAGAGAGATTTTTCTCTTTGACAAAAGTATTCCTTGCTGGGAGGTGTCCGCTGACGGTACCAGTGATGGGTGTTGCCTTTTGTGTGTCAAGATGCACCAAATACCCATAGTGGGGGGAAAAGGCCTTTCGATCCTTTCCACACCATCGCCCCATCTGTCACCTCCTCAGCAGGCTTCTCTGTTGTTTCTTCCCTTGACTGAAGGCAGCAGCTCTTTGATATGAGCTCCTGTCTCTTCACATTTCTCTTCCGATTGCCTGGGTTCAGCTGACACAGGAGAAACAGGAGAGAAAACACGATATTCTCTTCCCAGCAGCTACCTGTGAAGAGCTTTCCCCGTCTCTGTGCCATGTATCTGCACAGCGTTTCAGCAGAGCTGGGAAGGGAGGGCTGAGAAACTACAAAGCACATCAGACCTAATTATTCAGCTAGCATAAGGGCCTTTCTTCCCCGCTCGAGATACTCGCTCTTGACTGTGCGGGTAGTTTGACTGACGTCGTGCGCTGACTTCAAAGCCGTTGCACAGCACCGCGTAAATGCCTCAAACCCAAATCCATCCTCCGTCAGGCAGCCTGGCCCAAGCGGGCAGCCCTAACAGCAGGGTTTGGCAGGGCTCCTAAGTGAAGGGTCAACGCAGACTCTTCCCCCCGTCATTATTTTTGTGGGGATTGGGGGGGGGGAAAGGGATTTAAAATCCTTCACCCTTTTAAGTCTGACTCATTTTGTCTGGTTTAACGTTGTGGTAGAAAGAAACATAATGGATTTGTTAGGGTCAGTGCTTCACAATGTGACGGTTGACTTTGATGGGCAATAGGGCCTTGTTTGCCACTCCAGACAAAGGATTTGTAGGTCTTGCAGGCTGCCATCTGTTTCTAAAAGCAAGTTTTTGTGGAGAAGGGATGCAGCTTGCATGCTGAAAAAGTTGGGGTTTTTTTCTTGAGAACTGCTGAGTCTTCGTGTTTGAGCTTTTAATTTCAAAACTAAGCACAGTTTATTAAAGCAGGACTCCCCTTTTGCCCTCCCCCAGGCAAGCTGGACATCCAAATCTCATTAGTGATGGGCTGATGTCTTCTAAAATATTTGTATTTTAGAATACACATTCTCATTCCCCAAGTGTGTTCTATTCTTCTCTCCAGCCCCCCACCCAAGCTCTCCGAAATGCAGTGTTGGGCTGCATTCAGGTTGTTTGCATTTTTTCTGGATCATAAGCATATAAGGCACAGATTGGAGAAGAAATAATGTTCAGCCTTCATGTGATTTTTCACTTGTACTGAATTTTTGTCGTGTGCTCCCTTCAACAGGAAAAAAACCCCAAAACAACCAAAAAACCAAAAAACCTCTGCCCCTATAATCCAGACTGGAAAGGCCTACTTTCCTGCAGTGATTCCACTGCAGAGGCCCTTAAACAAAATGGCCAGCAACCTGTAGGGCTTAGAGATGCTGACAAGTAACGATCTATTTATGTGCCATGTGCTAACCTGACTGCTAATGGCCTCTTTCTATGTATAACTCCTGGAGGTAGCACAGAGCTGTGCAAGCCAGGTCTGGAGGGCAGGAAAATATCCTGCTGCAGGACTTCGCAAAAATAATGAATAAAGCCTCTGCAGTTTTCTTCTTTCCAGCTGGAGACGAACAGGGCTGCCAGCACTGATAAAGAGGTCCTGGCTCACAGTCCTGTCCTGCCCATTTATGTAGCCGGAGGCTCTCCTCACGCAACATGGTGGGGGAGTTGATCCAGTCCTTCCTAACGCTCTTACGGTGCGTTTTTCTTTTTTTATTAAGGGAAGTGACTGGTGTGGCAGCTGTAGCTGTGCAGGTACACACGTGCATCACTGAACGTGGGGCTGGAAGTGCAACGCTCCCCTCGTTGTGGCAAGCGAGAGTTAATATGACACCGATGCACATCACGTTAAAAACGTGGTGGCAGCCAAAAAAGCGGCACCTTCACCTCCAAGCACAAAAGCCAGCGTACTGTGCCAGAAACGCCGTCCTCCATAGCCATCCCAGGCCCCTCAGCACCCTCCTGTGACCCAGTGTTTGCCACCGACACTTTTTCGTTGTTCCTGCCGGTTGCCGGCCGGTCAGAAAGCTGGCAAGCTGCGTGGGGGCTCGTGCTCTCATTGCGGAGTGCCATATTTCTGGATGTTGCTTGAATTAGGGAAGTGATCGTGCCCCTGTACCCAGCACTCATGAGGCCGCATCAGTTTTGGGCCCCTCACTACAAGAAGGACAATTGAGTTGCTGGAGCGTGCCCAGAGAAGGGCAACGAAGCTGGTGAGGGGTCTGGAGCACAAGTCTTATGAGGAGCGGCTGAGGGAACTGGGGTTGTTCAGTCTGGAGGAGGCTGAGGGGAGACCTTATCGCTCTCTACAACTACCTGAAAGGGGGTTGTGGTGACAAGGGTGTTGGTCTCTTCTCCTAAGTAACTAGTGACAGAACAAGAGGAAATGGCCTCAAGTTGCGCCAGG
>NW_010526783.1:16503-17336 GCF_000687285.1 Phaethon lepturus
GTGGGCATGGCGATTTGGGACATGGTTTAGTGGGCATGGTGGTGTTGGGTTGATGGTTGGACTTGATGATCTTGAAGGTCTTTTCCAACCTTAATGATTCTGTGATTCTGTAATTAACCTTTTGTCCCAAGCTTGTTCCCAGCTCTGGCGAGCAGCCTGGTGCTGGGGGCTGGTGTGGGAGGGCGGACTGCCGGCTCCCCTGCCCTGCCCTGCCCTGCCCACCGCTGGGCAGGTGGGAACACGGCCGTCGGCTGGCGAGCAGCATGACCAGCACGCATTCCCTCCTTGAGCAAGGAGGGCTTTTCTTCTGTGCAGGCAGCTGTGAAAAGAGGAAGCTTTTTTTGAGGGAACTGAGTGACTAAAACGGCTGCCTTTGATGTGGCAGGCGGGGTGTGTACCAAGCTCTCTGCTGCAGGAGGTGGTAACCTGCCCCTCTGCCAGGCTTTCCTCTGAAATCCGTTCATGGCTGCTGCAGAGTAGCCCCTGGCTGCCTGTGGAAACCTCACCAGTGGTGTGGCCTTGGTAAGGTCAATTTTTCTACCCCTTCCCAGCCTCCCATATTTATTTCCCTCTGTGTTGATTCCCCAAGGGTGGGACTCTTCAGGCTTCAGTTTGAGGCGACGGCCGCATCCGTATTCCCTGCAGATCCCATTCTCAAACATGGGGAGGGATTTTTTTGTTAGAAGTGGTTTGCAACACCTGTGCTGAGGGAAGGCTGCTTGCAGCAGAAGTCTCTGTCTCGATTCTGAAGAACTGAGGTCTTCCACATCCAAAGGGCAGCACAACAAGCCTAGAAAAATGCCAGATAAATACCCGAGGCCTGGAGAAGCGGC
>NW_010526783.1:17346-24641 GCF_000687285.1 Phaethon lepturus
CTGATCAACGGGGTTAACTTAAATAAGTGTGTACCCAGCTTTTACATAAAGATCAGAGCTGATACGTAGTAGGCAGTCTGATTGCAGGCTGCTTCTACTAATACAGGCTCCTAGGTGCTTTACCTGTCCATTTTGTGGAGTTTAAATATTTTTCCAAGGAAGGGCTTGTCAGGTCCTGCTATGTCATCTAGCCATCTCGGGATAGCTGGTGCTGGTGGCTTTATTTGGAGTTTTTGTTAGGGGAGTGATTCTGCTACAGCTCCTACAATGTGATAACAGCTTTCTTTGACTATCTTTGGATGACTGAAATGTATGCCTTGAGAGTGAGCCCATCCGGCTTCCTCTAACTCCTTTCAAGCAACGGAAGAACTTTGTGTCTCCTTTTAGGTGCAACACTGCCGTGGTGTTGAGTCCTAACACCTCTGTGAGACCCTTGGGAATATGCTTGAGGAAGCCTGACATTTTCATGCGGTTAACTTTAAATTACCAAAGCTGAGAATCTCTTGGCTCTCACTAAAATACCCAGGGTGACGCAACAAGCTTCACAGAAGTGTCTTCATTAGCATAAGAGAAGCAGATTAAAATTGAAAGGGTTTTGTTTAAGAAAAAATTTCATAATGGGACATAATAGTCGATGATGTATCAGGTACTTCTAGGTGGTTGTGCAGTCACTTTATTTAAAATGAGTGTCGAGTTTAAGAAGCCACCATGCTCTTTATGGTTCATTTGTGGTCTCCAGGTGTTCAGCAACATGTGTATATTGCTCCTTGGGAGCTGTTGAACTTGCTGCAGTGGTAGTTGTATGATCCTCTGTATCTTATCTTTTTGTGTGCTCTTTGTATCTTCTACACCTTTGAAAAAAGGAAAAAAGGGAGGGCAGGGGATAAAATACTTATAAGTGAGGACAAAAATGGTGGAAACATCATTTGTAGAAACAGCAGTTGATCTAGTCAGTTTAGCCAAAGAAGCTTTGGCTCTATCAGAGGAGAACTTTTCTGTTGTACTTAATTGAATTTCCCAAGCTGGAACAAGCCCTGGCATAGCAGTTTCAACCCTTGTCTTTGCTAGTCAGCAGCATTCAAAGCTGCAGAGAGATGAAGAAAAACTCTGAGCAAATGCTGCGTGAACTGCATAGTCAGCACTGAAATTCCTTCTTGACCTGGTGGTGACGGTGGGTCATTTCCTTCTTCTGGGTCAGTTTGGGACATTTGGGCACATGTCCAATGCACAAAGATGAATTGCTTACCACAAGCAGCACGAGTTGCCGCCACAGGTATTTTCTTCCCTGCGGAGGTCTGTGTGTGTACTCGGCACTGTCCGGGCGGGTGCCTGCACAAGCTGGAGAATGCATCTGTTCTGATCAAGCCTGTATGGAGAAGGAAAACTGAGATTGCTTGGGAGCTGCAAGAGGAAGCCAAGAGTTTTCACATCCCATTACATAGGAGCGTTATTTGTGTCTGGAAGAATGAGGGTACGTAAGGGAGTCTAAATCCTGAATTTTAATCCTGACATGGCATTGACTGTAGGTCCCAAGGAGCTTTATGTTCTGTTTTTGCTGCAGTCTGCTAGAAAAAACATGTTATTTGTACAGGACACCAAAAGCGTTGGCTGTGAAAGCTGCAGTTAGTTACACATACAGCGGGGTGGGTCTGAACCATTTCAGTGCTGAGTAGTTTCAGCCTGCCTGGTGGGATGGCGGCGGACTAACATCCTACGAAATTAGTTGTTGCTTTAATTGGGACGGGGAGGAGCAGTGTGCAGATGAATGCCTTCCATTTGAGTTCATTTGGAGCCCTGGTTATGTTTTTGTTTGACAAACTTGATAAACCTCATCTGCTGTAACAGTGATTTCAATTGGAGGAAGATAAATTGAGGTGGAGAAGGAAATTGGAGGGCACAGGCTCAAGCCTGAGCAGGAAGGTTGTTTTAATAATCTTGTAGAATGCATGTTACTTTGGTTTGGGATGAATGCCAGCTCTTCAAAGATTTTAAGGCAAAAAGGTAGGGACCTCAAGTTGTTTAGATATATCTGAATATGATATTTGAATATGTTTGAGATGTCTCTGAGAAGCAAGCCAAATTTCAACCAACAGAGCAAGACAGAAGACTCTACAAATTCCTTGGGAAAACAGGCAGGCTCTCTCCGCTGGGTTTGCATTCTCAGTTTTAGAATGAGAGCTTTCTTGTTGTGCTATCCAAAATACTGATTAGTGAGGTGTGCTGACAAAAAGGAGGAGTTTAACGCCATCGGGGAAGAGTGATGTAGTTTGTCTATGGGCATTGGTGTGCCTTTGTGGGCATGTGAGATTCCTGCCCTGGGTTAAGGGAGGTGGTGTGTGCTTCTGCTGGACTCGGAGGAAATGACTAAGTGCAGTGAATAGTGGTTTGGGGGGGTAAAGAATAGGAGGCAATGAACAAAAGTCTCTTTCTAACTTCAGGTTATCTTTTGCGTTCCTTTTTTGTCTGGTGCACCATGTTAAAATAGCCCAGATACAAAGGTTGAGGTTAAAAAGCACAGTAAAACTGGAATACAGACTGCTGTTTGGAAAAGCAAACTTGCAGAAATTTGTAGGGGAGGAGAAGTCTGTAGACTAAGAAATAAGCAAAACCAATAAGAGACCTGATAATTTTTCCAGGTTATAAGGAGGGAAAAAAAGATTATCAAACAGAAGAGTGATGAGCTGGTGATGCTGAAGATAAATAGTTTTACGACACTGTCAAAAATCCTTAAAGCAAAGATGCACAATGCCTGGGACGCTGAGGGTGGTGGTAGTTGTTCTTTCTCCAGATCAATGGGCAAGTATGCGTGTACACATGCATGTGCAGATCATGGTCCTCTTTTCCATGGCAGCTGAAGGGACGCCAAATAACTCAATTTTCGAACAATCCGGGTTTCTGCAGGCTCACAACTCTCTGTGACCCTTTTCCCCTTGCTAGATGAGAATTCAGAGGAGTTTTCTGATAGTCCTAAATGAGAGACTATGGCCTTGATGGCCAACAGGTTCAGCTTCAAGAAGAATCAAGGAAACTTAATGGCTTCTTGTGTGTGTTTTTTCTGCATCAGATCTGAGAATTAAATGCCTATAATTATCTTTTGCATGGGGTGTCCAGTCAGTGATCTGAGCAAAGAAGCCTACTTCATTTTGTGCCAGGGCCCTTGCAGATGAAGACTGTGCAGTGGCTTTTTTTTTTTTTTTTGTGGTACATGGCAACTGCTTCTAACACTTGTTCAAGAGCCTCATTATTCCACAAGTCCTATTGTTCTACCAGGAGTGATCCTCTAAATGTCTCCAAACTTTTCACTTATGTTAATGGTAGAATTTTGACACCTGGTTCCCTCACTTTGTCCCTCAGCTCACTAACACAAAGTTGTGGAACCATGAAACAAGAAATCAGTCTTTTGTTTTTGGGGTTTTTTTTGTGTGTGTATGTGTGTGTTCCTGATAGCCAAGATAAAGTTCTTAACTTCCTTAGGATCTGAATATAAAATCCGTATGTCAAAATCTATGAGGTAAGAAGTAAAAAGACATATAAGGGAGTGCTTTGGATAAATGTTTCTAAGAGGATTTCTTGAGATAGGCAATGTATATACGGATTACCCCATACATATATATATTTGTACTACAAGATAGATTACTGTTAAACTTCTGACAGACCAAATCACAGTATTTTTTAAATGGATACAGCATTTACATTTTCTTGTGATATGTCTCTGACGCAGAATCGTTTACCACAAGCTTATCCAGAAGGCTTTTGTGTTTACTGTGAAAGCACAAGCTCAGTTACATCCACGTTCACCAAAATGTTGCATGGTCTTAGAAGCAACTGATGGCTGACATCTGTCTTTTTTCCTTTCCTTTGAAGCTAGCAGGTAGCATGTCATCAGCCAAGGTGGTGCTTTTCAGTGCTGCATGGTCTTTGTCCCTACAGTGCAGGTACTACATAGTTCTGCAAGGTTGGCTTCTGAAATGGTCTGCAAAAATTGTCCAGCTGTTGCAGCAGTGAGTGAGGACTGAGTTAGCCATTTTGGTGTGGTGGTGATGGTTGCTGCAGTACTGGCAAAGCAGGGACTGGAGGAGAGTTGCAACTGTTCATGGCAAATTTTAGGGCGATGTGTGGCTTGGATCGGGCCTGGCCTGTCTGGTGACACTTAACTGCACAAAAAGACTTAGCTGAACTATCATGCTAAAAATCTTGTGGGTAGGAGCATGGAACAATTTTGGCAGTTTTCAAAGACTTAAGTCCATTCACCGATACCTGAAATTCTTTCCTTCGAAAACATTTTTCAAAACAAATTTTCTTATTCTTCAATCTTTGACTCTTGTAGCATTAACAAAAAGGAGAGGGTTGTCTGAGGGGCCTGTAAGCTTGTTTTGCAAGAGGGAGTATGGTGGAAGAGGCCTCAGAGGACTTGCCGTGACAGAAGTAGATGTCCTTCAGAAGAATTCTCAGCTCTGCAAGCTTCGTCTTTCTCCACAACGCTTAACCTGTAAAAAAGGTCTTACAACTCTCTTTGCCTTCTGCCTTACTTTGCCACATCTCGAAAGAAAAGTAGCTTCCTTTTTGAAACATACCAATTTAATGTAAGGCAGCTAATCGTAGTTGTTGCCATATGTTAAACCGGGTTAAATTTAGTTGGAAGGCTGAATTAAAAACTAGATTGTCTGATTCAGGCAATCCCACGTGTTGATTAAGTAGCTTGAGCTGCAAATGCTGTTCCGTGGTGCATATCTATGTCTGCCTAGATCGCCAAAGCGTCAGCCTAATGCCAAAGAGGATTCAGAGTGCTTTCTGTTACCCAGTCATTCTTGTCCTGGTCAGATGTACTGTCCATCTTGTCTAATCGCTGGTATATCCCGTTGCTATGGAGTGTGATTCACAGACAATGTTATAAAATAACTCTCCCCAAGGGGGCACGTCTTCATGGTTACCCTTTGGGAAGGTTGATTTACGTACTGAAATAGTAGGGAGCTTGTATTCGTGCGTATGCGTCCTTCTGCAGAGCCCAACGTGCTGTGATGGGTGGACATGGGCAATGGACAGTCAGGGTTTTTTTGGCTGTCTCCCATGTACCCAGAGTTCCTCTCTTCATGGGCATCTCCAGCCTGTGAAATAATTCAGGTGATGCCTGTATAACTTCGCTCAGTTTGTTTGATGGATGGAGTTTATCCTCATCACTGTGTTACATTCCTATTGCAACTTTTAACCTTATTTTGGAAAGTGGTTTAGTCAGTTGGTGTGAGGGGAGTCATAGCTTGTTGAGACATGATGATATTTTTGGAAGTGAGAGAGAGGAGGATGTAGATATTTGGATTGCTTCCTTGAGGCTGCCAGATTGAATTTCTGAAGACTGTACCAGTGCAGGCAGAACTGGCATTTTTTAAGAATATGCATACTGCTCTTTTACACAATATTAGGAAACTCTTCCAGCTCAGGAAGGTGCTGTGCCCGACTGGTAGTCCAAGAAGCTGCAGCAGCAGTGCACGCACTGGCCCTGGAAAGGAGCCAGTGCACCCTGCTGTTTTGAAAACCTGTCTCAAGTGGTACAGCAGCCTCTCAGTTTGTGGTTACTGGTGCTTAACAAGCCACTGCCCTTCAATTTTCTTAATATTTTATTTCTTCATATTCTTGCCTCTGTTTGAAACTCAGTGTAATCACTGCATTAATCAAAACTGCACCTCTATTTAGCGCAAAAACAGTTGAAACACAGTAATGGACTCATCAATATGGATTTCATTCATTTGCAAGTGATTCCATCAATACTTTGCTCTTTGATGTATTAATTTTATCCAGTTCATTTGTTACGTAGCTATTATTTCTCACCACACAGTCTCAGCCCTCCCGTAGGAGGCAACTTGCTATGGCAAGACTCAGTTTATCAGCACGTCTGCTCACTGCAGGTCTGCCAATGAAGTATACTGGCAGTTGTTTATGGGCCTCAAGCTTGGGCTTGCCTATAGAAAATTCCTGGGAGAGCCCCCAGAATCCTTCTAGGAAGAGCAACAGAAAGTTTCTAGGTTCCATTTTAATTTGTGGTTTCATGTTGTGGTTGGCTGAGGGGTAATCGGCACCTCTGAGCCACCTGGGGGAAGCAGTGGCACAGGCTGACAGAAGAGGTTCAGGGATGCTCCCCTCCTGCATCCTGCACCCAGGCTGCGTGCTCTTCCCTGCTGTTCCCTTCTCCCCCCTCCTTTATAGGCAATATCCCTCAGGTGTCCCTCGAGGAGTAGTACTAAAAGTAGTACTAAAACTTTATCTTCTGATGAGAGTTGATGCCCGGTATCTATGGGGTCGATGAAGGAGAAAGTCCTCTCGCTAAAACTGTCCTCCCAAGGGGGATGTTAAGTACTTTGGCTATTTAAGGAAAGCTGAAGGTCCCACTATTTCTGGTGGTTGCCTATAAAAAAATCTGTCATGGAAGACAAGAGGGGGAAAAAACATCTCTTTGATTTTTTTTTTTTTTTTTTGGCATTGCGGGGAGGAGCGTGTGTGTGTGAGCACCTGGCATGGGTAAGACTGGATGCTGTGTGACTTCTGAGTCAACAACGACCAGTCTGCTCCTGGACTGGTCGTTGTTGATGAGAAGATTAAATGTCCTTACGGTATAAAACATAAGTTGATGTATCTTTTAAATGTGATCCTGTGGTTCATATTCTAAGGTCCTGTCACAGCTTTGGTTTCCAAGGACAAACCTTTCAGTTGTATTGCAAGGTGGGTAGCAGCTCTAGGAGGCTGTGTGAAGGAGTGCGTTCTCCAAGGGAAGAACACAGGTCACTGCTTTGCCATGTTTTGGAGAACTGCAGTACTTGGCTGAATCAAAAGCTTTTGCAGGTTGCGTAAACTACTTGGTACGGCATGGCACAAGGTAATGCAGCACATTTTGAAATATGAATGTAGAACTGAAAGTGCTGCTTTAAATGCCTTTTAAACTTTAATTACAACAAGGATGGTTTAGACACCTCATTAAAATGTTAGAACTTCATGTTCATTGTGTGAGTTCAAGCAGGAGATTATCCTGAAATATGCATTCAAACAGGATTTCCCCTGCCCTTCTCCTTCAGAATAGTAGGGAGGAAGCATCAGAAAGTGAAGTATGACATTAGCAGTGCCAGTTAGAGGAATCTGCATGCATTTAAGTCACTAGGTTTGTATCCATAAAACCACTTGCCCCAGGAAGTAAAAAGCAATTGTTCATCACCTTTTGCTTGATGGGGCCTGTAAATCTCTCTGACCCAGTGAAAGCTGCAGAACACGAAGAGGAACTTTATTCTGTAACACAGTTACAAGGTTCAGCA
>NW_010526783.1:24672-26730 GCF_000687285.1 Phaethon lepturus
GTCCACACTCCCAGGACATATTGCATCCAGCTGAGGACCAGTTGGGCATTTCACCTGACAGCACTGAGCTCACCCCAGTCAGGTGAGTGGTGTCACCAGGGAACTATGGAGTTAAAGTCACCTTACGGGTCTTGTCTGTGGTCATTTTACAAACTTTTTGGCTTAGCCAAGGCATGATGTTTTTCCTTTGCTAAAGTGTTGTCAATGGCATGGCACCATTTGAAGTAATGCATAATCCTTCACGTAGGCTCTGAAGGACTGTATGTAGTGCTTGACTTGGCAACGCTTTGCAGCATCCCATTTGCAGCTAGGTGGTCCACGCCTCTGATATGGAGAATTTGGGCACTGTTGCATATATCTCTAAGTAGGCCTTTTGGTCTTGGTTGCAGCAATTATGGTTCGGTCGTTCCGTAAAACTGGTAGTTCTCTTAATTTGATCCTTTCTTTAACAAAAATAGCAAATACATTAAAAGAAAAAAAAAAAATCCCTAGCTCATGGCAGGGATGACTATTCCAAAGCAGTGAAGAGCCTCGGGCCCTTCAGGTGCAGGCTTTTCCCACTGCAGTAGTTGCCTTGGTGTAATTTATAAATGCAGTCATGTCGCACAGCAGTGTGTTATTGGACTGCCTTGCAGTAGCGCGTGCATGGGAGAGACTGGGAGGGAGGGCAGAAATGAGCAGTATCCTCCTGAGGAAGTGACTGGCTATACATTTGGAAAACCCCGCAATTATCCCTTTGTAAACCACCTTTTGGTAAGGTAGCTATGGAAACCCTCTTTCAAAAAGAGGTAATTAAATATTTTTTTATCATCCTACATTTCAGGTCAGTTTTCACATATTCCGTTCTTCCTCTCCTTTCTTCTCTGTACTAACAGTTTTCTTTTGGAAGCTTGGGGTCTCCAATGCTAAAGAGAACATCTGTCTTTCTATTTTCATTTTTTGAATCTGTTCACATTAAAGTATTTCTTCCTTTTAATAAAAATTTCCATTCTTCAGAAATTTAAAACTTCTTTTGCTGGTGAAACCAGCAGCAGTTTCCCTGAGCTGTTTAAAGCTAGTGCTGCTTGCTTTTTTTCCCCCCATATCCTCCCCACCCTCCAGATGTCTTTTTGACACAAGGGACTGAAACCATCTCTGAAGCATCACTAGCCTACCATGCAATGCACTGGAGCTTGTGGAGGCTTTTATATCATTATTATTAACTTGCAGATGTTTAACATGAAAATTTTGTATGTGGATCTGAGTACAGAATTATTTACCATCTGTAAATAAAGCAAGGACAAGGCTTTTCAATGAGAATTCTTAGTCACAAGAAAGGTAAAAATCTGAAACAGAGGTGTCGGAGACCCTTTTGTGGCACTACTAGCAAAGTAAATCGACTCAGCTGCACAGGTGCTTAGAACAAGGACGTAGGAAATGGAAAACTTTGGTTTCTTTCTTAAAATAAAGCCAAAATTAACTATAAGCACAGCTTGTGGTGCCTATTTCTAGCCAGTAGAAACATTGTTGGTGGACCACCTGTAGTCTCCTCCCAATGACAGTGAAGGTTGCTGGCTCTGGGTTAGACATGATGAGCTCAAAGTGACATGAGTTTACGTCTTCTTTGGTTTCTCTAATGCTACAAAGATCATCCTTCTGAAACTGTGATGGCAGCTCTGAGGCAATCAGAGGTGACTGACATTACACAGAGCATAAAAGGACTGGACTTTTTCCACATTACTTAACCACATTGGCTGTGATTTTTGCAGGGACCCACTGGGGTCCCAAGCACTCCTGAAAATCTGATTATTACACGCAAAGCAGATAGTGCCTGTGGGGACAAAGCCTCAGCGTTGGTTAAAAGCAAGTATGTGTAAGACAGACCAGATAGCGCGTTTGGGCAGTAGCAATAGATAGAAAATTATAAACAGGCCAGCAAAATGGTAATTATTAAAGTTATAAGAAAAAGAATATGGATGTGTCTGATCCTTGCTAAATAGTTGACGAGTGATGCTAAGGCAGCTTGGAGAGCAGAGTATTCGTCTCTTCCTGCCTCCTCCCCAGCTGGAGCCTGTGGAG
>NW_010526783.1:26761-33595 GCF_000687285.1 Phaethon lepturus
TTAAGCAGATGATTGCAGTCACTTTAAGGACAGCAAATCCTGTTCCCTAAAATGTATTTAGATGGTTACTGAAGCTTCATTTTTTTATATTCTGCTTGATATCTGATGAGATCTCAGAGAGATCCTGTGATTCTGGTAACAGCTTGAAATATTTCAACACTCCTGAATTAAGGTAGCAAATTGTGCAGATAAGCACCAAAACATTATTTACTCTTTCTTTAGATTGTGTACATAGTATTTGCTTAAAAGTGAAAATATTTGCTAATTTATAAAAAAGGATGTTATGTTTTCTTATTATGTGTAGGCCTGTCCCTTGTAACTAATGCAACAAAAATGTTTCCTTTTTTTTTTTGTCCAGTTGTTTATTGTAGTACAGTGTTTCAAAAGGCTGTTATTGAATAATTGAATGTGTCTCCAAATATGCTTTCAGATGAGTCTTAGTGCTAATGTGTGAGAAGTAACAGACGCTTTAGGGTAGCTGTTATCTTAATGTTCTCTGGGAGAAAGGTGTAACTCCATAGGTACCGTGCGCCTAGCTACACCTTTTTGATCCATAATTTCTTTTCTTTCACTCGCTCCTGAGCACTCCCTTTAACACTCCTAGTCTACTTGGGCTACGTATTTGTCTGGCTTTGTTCCTGTGACTGGATTTCTTTTAAGACAGCTGACGTGTTCATATTCCTTTAAAGAAGGATGATGAGCTAGAACGGAGTAATTTTCTACTTTGAAGGATTAAGTAAAATCTGGGCTGTTAAATTTACTGTTTGGAGTGAATGTTGCAGTGAAGCTGTTGTATTACTGAGGACCTTCATTGTTCAACCAGTCATCTTGCTGCGGTCCGTTAAACAAACCGACAGCTCCAGGAAACATATGGTTTCAGTTTTAGCGGCATGGTGTGTTAAGCAATTCACGATTTGTGTTCTTAACCTGTGTATTGAGTCTGATTTTTAGTAACCTCCATCAGTAGGGCTGAGTTGTTCTAGGGTGGCTTGTGCAGGCTTCCCCTTGCCAATGTATTGGCGGGGCACCGCGTCCGTTTACAACGCAGATGTCTGTCTCCTACAATACAGTCATACAGTTCCCATTCAAACAGAGCTTTTTTTTTAGAGCCATTTGAATGTTTTTAATATTCAAGCCCACTGCAGTCTCATAACTTAACCTACCAGCTGAAGTGCAGGCTTTTAAATGAGACTCTTCACTGCTGTTCCTATGGTTACACTGGAACAGAAACCTGCTAAATAGGAGCCAGAAGGGCACAGAAAATCTTCTAGTAGCAGTTGCTATCATTATTGCAACTTTACAATTTCCAATTTATTCTTTCATTTCCTTTACAATATTTTCTCTTTAAGTGGAAGCGTAGATTTCTGAGGATTAGTGGCTGCTACTGTTGGAAAACAGTATCTACAAGACGGTGGAGACAGACCCCCTGGAAACAGGTTTTTGTTCGGCTTGCAAGTGGATTTATTCCCCCCCCCTTCTATCAGAGTTAACGTAAATTGCAAAGCACTTTTTATATGCGATTCTAAGAGATAATTCCTGGGTTAGCTGTAGGTGACTTGCATACAAACTACAAATCAGCATCAACGCACACCCTCCTATCAGGTGGTGGGAGTAGTAAGTGGTACGTTAACTGCTATTGTGGAGAAATAATACATATTTAAAGCAAACAACCAGCAGTTCCTTGAGCGCTGGAATGAATGGAGCCGGGGTCTCCTGTGGATTTGCCATGTGCATGATTGATTTTTACCGTCTGAGAATGAGCACAAGCCTTTCCTCGCAGCTGGGGCATTTTGTGGTGTTTCCCTTGTGTTGTGTCTCCAGGGGAAAGCCTACACAGCAGTGCTGGTGGGACCTCTGGTCTCCTTCTCCCTCTCTCACTCCTACCCTATGCCCACCTCTGGACTTTCCCAGTTTACCCAGTTTTGCCATCTACTTTTGCTAGCACAAGAGAGCATGGGGTCACTGCTGCAGCCTCTGGATGCTCATCCCTTGAGCTCACTGGAGAGGCGAGGGGGCTTGGCCACCAGTCTGCCCTTGTCTGGAGGTTGGAGAGGTGACGGCAGGGCCTGGGCAGCGGCTGGAGGGGTGCAAGGGAGAAGGTGCTTGGCAGTCAGCGATGGGACTGCCCCGTGTCCCTCCTGGCCCTCCCTGCGTTAGTGAGAAGCTGGGACAGCCCCTCTCCATCTCTCCGAGGTGGTGCCAAGCGGCACTAGCCACACGGGTCTGCCGTGAGCTGCCTCTCCCAGAGAGCCCCTTCCTCTGCCTGGCCTTCCTTGGGCAGCAGATTGAGATGTCAGCTCTGTTATCTCACCAGCACGGGTGAACGCAGACAGCTTCCACCGGAGAGCAGGGTGAACGGTAGCTGCGGGAGGGCGTGTTACCTGCCTGGGAACTGACCTCCTGGGGCTTGTTCTGGTTCCTCTTTTAAAAGCATTGCCCTTGTGAAAACATCTTGGAGCCCTGTGGCATGAGAGCTGTCTGAAGTCAGCTTTTGTTCTGCCAAAAGCCCAGGGTAATTAGGCAGCTATATAAATAACACTTGAGGACACATTAAAACAGAAAGTTGTTTATTCTAGCTGCTCTCTGGGTATGTGAGTTTGCCTGGCTTTTTAGATTATTGTAAAAGATGGATAGAAGATAGTCATAAAAGAGGAGCAAAGAAAATCAGACCATAATCACATAATGCAAACTTTCTTTCTCTTTGATAATACTGTTTGTGACTCAAGTCATGTGCAATTTTTAAAGAATGGTCAAACCAAAGAAAAAAATAGTATAAAGAAATACAGAGTTGTAACGGAGATGGTTTGGGGGGGACTGAAGGGAAAATGGCAGCATTGCAAATTGTGAGTTATGGGTCTGCTTCCTGCTGTGAATAATTTCAAGCTGTATTACATAGGATGGTCCTACTGGAGCCAGTCCCTGCTTGTATCTCGGTGGTGAAGTGTCAGTAATACCTGGGGCCAGTGGGGTTAGAGAGCAATAAACTGTTGGAGTACTGGGAGGGAAAGCAGCAAAGCAACCGTCTGTGGCAATATATACATATTCTGCAACTGCACTTTGTGATGAATTAATTGCTTTTTGGTGGTGGACTCTACCCTTTGAGTCAGCAGCTCAGCTCTGATCTGTGGATGTTACCTGGGTCGGGGTTCCTTAGGGGCTCAGGTGCTCCCATCCCCTGTCCTGCTGCTGCCAGGGAGCCAGCCGGGCTGTGTCCTGCCACGCATCGCCCGGGAGCAGCCACCTCGGCAGCGCTGCTCTCTCCACGATGTCCAGAGGACAGAGGGTTTGGCACGGCGACGGTGCTCCAGTGTCCTCATTTCTGGGATAGCCACCCTGAAGAAAGGGAATGTCTCACATCTATCACTTGACCTGAAATCTCTGTTGTGAAGCAGCTTGAGGTAAACATAAAAGATGGGGTTTTTTTAATAAATCACAGAATTGAAATACGGACATCACAGTTGCAAAGTTGAGAAAAACAGGTGAACAGGGGTGAAAAGAAAATTAGACCTATTGTTTCTTGGACTGCCTCCTGCCAGCCAAATAGCTGCCTGTACCTCCTTGCTTTGGAGATCCTTATGTCCTTCTAACACTCCTGATCTCCCCAGGAGCCGGTCAGTTGTGCGCTGGTTTG
Organism: Phaethon lepturus; assembly: GCF_000687285.1. Classification (NCBI taxonomy): domain Eukaryota; kingdom Metazoa; phylum Chordata; class Aves; order Phaethontiformes; family Phaethontidae; genus Phaethon; species Phaethon lepturus. The sequence goes on from NW_010526783.1 coordinate 30,393, forward strand.
GTGCCCAGCTTCGCCTTACATGGCAAAGGGATGATGGCAAATCACTAGAGTTTTCCATATGAACCTTATAAATTTATATGGGGTGTAACCATGATCAATGCACCTTGCACGCTATGGAGTTTCACATGAGACCAGCAATGACGGCAGTCAAGTCACTCAGGCTAATTTGTGGAACTTAGTCATAGGGAATAGTGTAGCAAGTGATTAACAGAAACTTATTTGACTGACTGTCCTCTGAGGGCTGATGGAACAACGAATGAGCTGCTTGTTCTGTGCTGGATCTGAGATTTCTGCTAAACTTCATCTGTAATAATGTTTTAGTGGAGGTGAATTTCCAGCATTGGTGCAGTAAATAACTCTGCCATGGTTAAATTTCCTGAACCATTTAGCGAGGGTTACTGACTGCTAAGAGACTGGACTTTCTCCCCAGTCTGCTACTTTCAGGGCAGTGAAATTATTGTTCCAGAAGCTAGTGGTTTATTGGTGTTCATCTTGAGATGCTTAAAACCTCCTTCAGTCTTTGATACGGTTATCTTTGTGTAAACACAGTAAGTCTTGGAGATAAAATGGGGAACTTCAGAAAAGCTGTTAACTGCATGAATAAATTCTGAATTTAAGATTAGTAACACTTCTGTCTTGTCAATATATAGACATATAAAAGTTCACTTTGTACTTCCCCCGTCTGTGTCCATTTTTGTCTTAACAAAGTTTCTTTTTTCTTTTCTCAGCATAATCAGTAATTCTAGCTTTTTCTTTTCCCTGTGTGTAAAAGTTGTTGAATGGTAGATGGGGGAACGGTGTTTAGATTGTGACCTAAGCCTAGTTTCTAAATAGCCGGGTCCTTCTGCACAGGGTTCCCCAAATGGCTTTAAGTGCAAAGTTCCTTTGGTCTACATCTAGATACTGAGAACTACTGAGAAATATCAATTCCTTCTGTTTTCCTACTGGGGAAGATTTAAGTCTAAGACGGGCCAGCAAAGAGTTTAGTGAAATTCCTTCTTTTGGCAGTATTTTAATGGGAGTTGCTTCTGGGGGTGATGAAGTAGCAGCCAGTAGCACTGGGAACCTTGTTGTGACATTGAATGCCCTACTCTGCCCTGCGAAGGGTGACATGCCTTCTTCCTCTGCAAGTACCCAGATAATTGGAAGATACTGTTTTTTGCCAAAGATAGCTGTCAAAGCCCTTCAGGCATGTGCTTTATTATTTGTTCTTAATAAAGTAGAGAAAGGTGCTATCTTTTCAATGAAGGTGCTACAGTTGTCCTAGAACTTGGGTGCCACACCTGAGTGGAGATGAGGGACATCTTTTTTAAAATTAGTAGGATGCAAGAAAATAGTTTGACTGGTTATGTTATGTTTGGCTAGTTTATGTGAAACAGAAGTTCTGTAGCCTCTAATAAATTAAGAAAGGTTAATTGATGCATTTTCTTTCACTCTTTCAAAGATATGATTCCCTTTCCCCTACCTCAGTCCTCCTTCCAGTGGTCTTGAACAGAACAAACTGAAGAGATGGATTTTTTCGTCTCTTGCTCTTTCTGCTGTTCAAGAACATATGTGACCCAAATCCTGTCAACAGGAAGAAAAGATTTTTTTTTTTTTTTAATGGGCTTTATAATTAAGGTGGCATATTGCTCTGTTGGAGTGTTGTAGGTGACACATGAAGGAAGCCTAAAATAAGCAGTATCTTTCTTAAGTTGCCTTTAGTCACTGGGATCTCCTTTGTTGGCTAGACACATCACTTGGGAGATACCACCCAGAGCCTTCTCCACAGCTGTCTTGGATGCCAGTCCCTGCTCTCACACCATTGTTAAAGGGCTGGTTAGGAGGATCCCCATGCACATGAAGCTGAGCAGGGAGCAGACCCCAGGAGGGTTCGTGCATTGACTGAAAATCCAGGCCACTGGGTTCCATTTGAGATCCTTCTTGCATGTCTCCTTCCAACATACTAATGGTGCACTTCCTTTCGTGGAGTAACCCATTTTTGATTGATACCACTTCTTCTGGGAGGTGGGAAGAGGGAAATTTAGACCCAGTCTCTCCCCACCCCAGCAAGCAAAAAAACCCCAAACTGAACAAATCTTTAATGCCTGAAGGCAAGTGTTCTGCCTCATATGCCATGTTAAAGCAGACCCTTGCTATTGCCTTAGAAAGAAGCTGTAGCTGCATTTTGTGAGGATCTATGTTTGTAAAACACTTGAAGCTTGCTTTCTGGTTCAGGCCATGCAGGGACTGGAAACCAGGCAAAAGCGGTGCCTGAACTGTAGCTGGCGTGGGCAGGAGCTGTGTCTTTGGCAGCTGAGGGAGGAAACGTGATGGGTAGGAGCATCCTGCAGAGCTGGAGGCACCCGAGGAATTTTCAGGCCAAAGGAGGAGTTACTTAATGAATCCAGAAACCCCCAATCCATGAGCAGCCAACCCTGTCAGTGCCAAAAGCCAGGCTTTTCATATATATATATAAAAGTAAAAATCCTATGGTGCTGTATCCACTTTTGTATGTGGGTTTAAAGTTTTTCAAAGACCTGAGAGCTCAGCAGTGTTAATTTTCCATTAAATCCGTTTTGTAAGAGCCTGAGTAATACCAGCCTTGCTGACAGTAAGTTTGTGAAAGCGGTTCATGCGCAAGTGTTGCCTCTGTGCATGTCCTGCCTCTGGGAAGATGATGGATTCTGTAATTTGTGTCAAGAGATCTGTGCGTCATTCTGCAAAAAGAGGTGATGCTTCGGATCAAACCAATAGATCACTCCTGAGGAGGAAATCCTTCCGAACAAGATACCCTCTGCAGTTTAAAAACAAGCATCATAGCTAATACTGGTATACAGGTACTTCTTGACAGCATGCTGATAAGGGCATCTTATTTTAGAAACCTTGGTAGCTTAGTAGATGCTTTTTAGAGCATCTCTGAGGTTGTTGAGTATCTTCGACGTGGAGAGCCGGGCCATAAGTAGCCCAAGTTGGGGAGCAAGGAAGTGTATGCTTAAGTGATGATGGAAATTTCCCTTCAGACTACAGCAGCAAACAAAAAGCATATCCTTAACCTCTTGCTATTCAGGCAGCTTCTGCAGCTACACATAATGCAATTTTAGCCAAACCAGAGAACAGGTGAATGAGGAAGCTATAAACACCTTGTCAAAAAATAACTTGGTTGTTTCTCTTCATTGGATCTTATTTGGCTCTTCCTTCTTTCCCTCTGTCCCAATACCTAA
>NW_010526783.1:33626-52655 GCF_000687285.1 Phaethon lepturus
AGCAGCAATCATCAAAATGGGTCTTTACTTATACTGCTTCTCTCAATCTTGATGCATCTTAATTTTAATTCTGTTCTCTGGACTAAACGGTATCTTGTCAGTCTTACTAGTTTTGCACCTAAAGACTATCTGTCCTTAAATATATACCAGAATGACTTCAGAAAGCATGTTGAGTTTTCCTTTGGCAGCAGCCTGGTGATGCCTGTGTGCTTGATGAGCTTTATAGTGCTGCCCAATACCATAACACAAGCATCTAAAGTTAGCTGGATAAACAGATTGATTCCATTCTTTCAGCATAGGAGAAAATCAGAACAGGAGGAAAAAGTGGTAGTAAGAACAGACCCTGCCACTGCCTTAAGGGCACGGGGGGACGGGGGGCTTGTGGTGGCTGGAGGCTTCTCTCTTCCTAGAGCTGGAGGAGGAGAGAAGGGGGAAAATATGCTCCAGGTGAAGTGTGCACTGTCTCTCTGGCTCTGAAAACTGGAGGGCATTCTCCTTCAATCTTCTTCCACTCCAGATCCCTTCCTTTTTAAATCTCTACCTCTTACCTGAGCCGGGGAGGGGTTCACATTACAACAAGCTTTACGTCAGATGGGGCCTGACCGAGGCACACCTCACACCTTCAGAGCCAGGTTGGCATCGCTGGCTTTTAGGATTTGCTCTGTCCTTCTGGCTCACACTGGGCTAATTTAGCCTCATCTTGGTAAACAAGAAAAGGGTCCTTATTCAACAGATTTGAGCTGGAGTGACTGCAGCTGTCGTCTGGCCTGTGCGCAAACCAATTTTGTTCATTCCCTTGCCTGGCAGGAAGCCTGCACCAGAATTGTGTCGGGACTAATCAGCGTTAAACCGATGTCAGGAGGGCTGCGGCAGGCTGCCCCGGAGCCGGGCAAGAGCAACAAGCCTGTTCAGGAGGGATTAGCCTAAGTCCTGCCCGGGATGCAGCTGTGCTAGAAAAGGCACCGAAACTGTTCAGAGTATTTTTCGTGGGCCTTGTTGTTGTGAAAGTCCCTAGCCAACTGCCAAAGAAAATAGCTTCACAGTGAGAAATGGGCACGATTTGCTGTATGTGACCACAAATATGAAAGCAAAGGTGCAGTATCCATGGAGCTGTAACATCCAGAAGATACAGGTGGTGCCTTTGAGCACGCTGGGCTTTTTTTTCTCCTGGAAAGGCACAGCAGGAGGGAATGAGTAAGTCAGTGTGTGGTCTCCAGCCAAAACACGATGTTAGTGATGCTGCTGCTAGTCTTATGTTATACCATAATGGATGTGCTAGTACTAAACAACACGAAGGTTGGGAGGTGGAAATATTTCTGAGAGAAGACCTGAGGCTTGGCAAGGGATGATTCATAGCTGTAATGCTTCACAATCTGTTATCCTGCCTGGTATTTACACTTGCAAGTTCAAGAGTGCCTCCTGGTTTGCACTGAAAGCATTAAGTAGGAGAGATCCCAACTTACGCTTTTTGCTCCGAAGATGCTGAAATGTTGACGTCTTACTTTGTTCTCCCCTCCCTACAGCTATTGAATTGCCTTTGCAGTTTTTCTTCTTGAAAACTATTTTTGTCTCTCTCCTGAGCACCACGATTTAGCTTTGAAGTCAGCCCTGCTTTGAATTGGGGCTTGGATCAGATGACCTCCAGAGGTCCTTTCCAACCTGCTTATTCGGATCCCTCTGCTTTCACAGGTACATGTTTTGGATGACCATATGCCTAAAATTCACCAGCTTCCTCTCCGACTCCATTAGGGGTCCCTATGTTTGTGTATCTGCTCAGCGTTAGTCATCCTTTCTCCCACTGTAGCTCTAACAGTTCATTCTATAACCACATAAAATTGCTATGCTCTTGTGTTACACACAGCAGGCACAGCCATGCTCGAAATGCCTTTTAGGCCTCCTAAACCTCTAGGTAAATCTGCGTCTGCCTAAATTTACACATCAAAACTGTTTTCTAGTACAAACCCTAAGCCCAAATGAACTTTTGAACCATGTCCCTGCCACATGTTAAGCATGTTTTTGTTGTTCAGGAAGCTCATTTAGGGGGAGCAAGCAGACCTTCTGGTCTAAGATGCCCCAATTAACTATAAGCTACACAACGTAAGAAATCCTCCTTCTTAGGGAAAAATCATTATCTGTCTGAGATGAGTGAACTGAGACCTGGGAACAGAGCAGCTTTCTGAGAGCTCTCACCAGTAGAAAAATCCTTCAGGCCCCAGTGAAGGAAGGACCCAAGTACTCAGCCTTGCCTTGTGCTTACTCATACATGAGAGAGCTCTGGTGGGGATCTTGGTGAGACTCCATCTTCTTTGGGTGTGAGGGTGTGACAAGATACAGCACTGTGCTACCAAAGCTCATGTAAAACCCAAACGCCTCTCCACCACGGGCTCTTCAGTGTGGAGCATTTAGTGGGTGTGAGGTTATTAATTAAGCAGAAGAGTATCAGCTGCCAAGAGTGGGTTCTGAAACACCACTTTCCTGAAGAGAGGTGAAAGGGTTTGGGGGATACTCTTAAGTGGGAGTAAAAAGTTTAAAAAAAAAACACAAAAACCAAAACAAACCCAACCAACCAAAAAAAAAAAAAACCCCAAAACCCTAATATTTTGAAAACTTGTTATCCAGGTAGGCACTAACAGAAATGGACAGGCTTTCAAAGGAGCCTCCAATGCACATCCGTGAATAGTCACTGAAATGGTTGGTCCCCACATGTGTGTGTGTAAAATATAGATGAACCTCCCCAACTCTGGTTATCTCTGATTTTTGTTTGGGGTTGTTTTTGTTTTGTTTATGTTTTCTTGGGGGTTTGGGTTTTCTTTTGGTGGTGGTGTTTTGGGATTGTTTTTGCTGGTCCTGTGTGAGAGGAACATGGCTGCTGTGGGAGCTCTGCTTGCACTGCAGGCAAGCAGGGCAGACAGGGGAGGCTGGGCAGGGTCTGGTCCCTCGTCCCTTTCCTCTCCCGTGCTGCAGGGCAAACCAGACTGTGCCGTGCAGCGCACCTCTCCTCTCAGGTGTCTCCTTTTCCTTTTTCCTAGTCATCTTCTAGCAACATCTTACCTGCCATGTTCATGCTAATGAGATGTCTCATTCTTTCCCTGACAAAAGTGATCAAAAATAGCTGTTTAAACGAGGGAGGGCCAGTAACAGAAACTAGATTTGCTGTAACCCAACCCCCCTTTTACCTTCTATCCTTAAAGGCTGGTATTTTTTTCCTAAACAAATCACTGCTTTTTCAGAGTCTCCCTATTAGTGCCTGGATCTTCAAAAGTGACTTTCCCAAATGCGGTGTTACACTTGGATTCTGGGGGCCTAATTTTCATGCTTAATCATACGCAGCGTGCTCTGCTGACAGCCAGGGGCTTCAGGCTGTTACCCTGAAATTGCCACCTCTTGCCATTTCTAATGCAAGGGGTCTTTTTTTTAATTCAAGGCATTTGACAAGTTTGAGCCCCCTTCCTGTGGGCGTACAGATGGCAGCTAGAGGGGTGCTGGAACGATTTCGTTCTACCTTGGTTATGACAAAGCAGGTTTCAGGAGAGAGCGGCGAGACTCTGCGAATCTGAACAGATCCCAAGTCCCTGACAAATGTGGAAGGGATTCAGTGTTCCTCGTGATGGCTAGTGCTGTGGTCTGAGGTCCTACCTGCTTACCCATGCTCTCCTGCTTGATTGTTACGCCCAGGATTGCTCTCCTGTCCAGATCTCAGTTTCTGGATTTCTAATGCACTTATGGAGCTTGCATGTGTAATGTTAAACCAATCTCTTCTTAGTTTTGTAGGGTTTTGGTTTTCTCTCTTCCTGCCCGGCCCCACCCCCCCCCCAGCCCCGACCCCGTACAAAACTCCAAATGTCATGACTGTCTACTAAAAGGAAATTTTTTTTATTTGGTGACCTTTTTGACATTGTGAGAAGATGGGAGAAGAAACAAGAGGTAGCATTATTAAGACAGGTCTATCTTATAGACCATAAAGGCACCTTGATGTTCTAGAGTTGAGGCTGTAAAGGAAACACTAGATGAAACACAGCTGAAATCCTGTTGAGCCTGCCTGCATGATGTCCCAGCTGGAAACACCTTTTTTTACGGTGTACGTTACCCTGCAGCAACTCCTGAGCTGGTCCTGGAGGAGCTGAAGCAGCTTGCAGTGCATTGCTTCTGCCTCAGGGCATCCTCTGAGAAGCACAGAGCTGCCCTGGTTGTCAGGGAATTAATTATTCATCTTCAAGGGGAAGGGCTCTTCTGGAAAATTTGACCTGCTGCAGCTCCTTTCTCCCTCTTAAGGACCGTGTGTGGGTTTCAAGTTTTGTGTGTGTACAGCTTGCACAGTCCAGGGGTTTAAAGAAAGGGACAGCTTGCAATTGAAGTGTTTTGTGGTGCAGCAATTTCCAAGTTCATGATCTGACTTCGGAGTTTTGCTTTCTGAATAATGCTGGGGAAACAGCTGTGGTGAAAAACTTCTCTTCTGCTTAAAATTATATAATATAAAAAAAAGAAATACACATACATGCACATTTATGCACTACTGTTGTATTGCCCAGCCTTCCCTGTACTCTTCGTGAGCTCACAAAAGAGCTTTGCTTGGCTGGCACTTCGAAGTTCATTTTGTAGATGTGCAGTTTGTTTTTTCACTTTTTCAGGCATTGTGGGTTTTGTTGGATTTTGAATGTATTCCCTTGTTCTGGATAGTAGTGCCAGCCTGTGCAGTCTTCCTATTCTCCTTCACCTATTTCCCACCATCCTACAGTTTTTGTACGGATGTGATAAACTGGATGGAAAGACAAATCCAGCAGCGCTTTACCCTCTCTTCTTCATCCCTCCATCCCTCATCCCAGCTATCGTTCAGCTGGCTCAGCTTGCCCGGTGCAGTTCCCCATTGGAAACTCTTGAGCTGATAAACCAAAAACTTGGATGCAGGGCTGGGAATAAGGAGAGGTGAGAGGAGGAGCTGGTGATGGCCGAAGCATTGCTGCCGCTGCTGGCTGTCTGCGGCTTCCTGGAAGCACTCGCCCTGTGGGCTGCCAGCCTGCAGCTTGTCAAAAGCCATGTGGCAGATGAGTAACAACGACCAATTTACCACCTGGGAATTGCATGGGGATGAGGTGACACAGGCTTGATGTTAAGAAATAGTTCACTGTAGCTTTTTTCTGTTGTAGCCACTGAGGTTAAAGCTGCAGAGGAACCCAGGCAATTTTCTCCCCCCTTTTTCTCCTAATTGCAGGTGTAGATTGTTCTTGAAAGCCTCTGTAGCAATTTTCTGTTGGGTATCTTTGCAAAACTTTGTGTTATTTTGTGATTGGAATACAATTCTACTGTAGCTTGCTTGCTGAACTACGATTGCATAGGTTATGATCTTTCTCAAAAGAGCACAATTTCAAAAACACTAAGTAAAAAAAAAGGTTAGGGAAAGGGAAAAACTGACCTTCTGTCAGGACAGAACATGTATTGAAAGAAGTGCTTTTGCTTCTACAGGTTGACACAAGGTTGTGATTAAATGCATTTTCAAAGCAAAAACTAAAAAGGCTTAGGAAACATAAGTTATTTTAGACAATGTTGATTGCATGGCTTCTTCAACATGCCCTGACAGTTCAGGGAGATGAAGCAATGTTGTTTGCCTACGAAAGTGCAAACCGATGTCAGAGAGTCCACCTGGATGACTATTGCGGAGTCATGTGAGTCTATGTGTTATCACTTGGGTAGGACCACTGCACTTTGATCCAAACAGGAGAAGAAGCTGTACCTGTACAGGGCTCGGGTTTTGCTGCTATTAAGTCAGCTGCTCAGGATGTACCCTGGTGGGCTGTGTCAAAATCCATCATCTCTTTAGACATGGAGGAAGCGATGGAGAGGTGGGAAGGTGACGCAGGATAGTGCCGTTCATTGCAGGACTGTTACAAGGGCATCCTCCACCCTTGCCGTGAAGTGGGAAGTGTTACCTCACCTGAATGAAACAGGGCTCGGTGCTAACCTGCAGCCTAAACCAGCTTGAAAAGAAATGGTATAAGAAAGGGAGCAAGAAAGGTGAGGGAGATACCTGGATAAACACAACAAAGAATTCAGATCTTCGGGATAGGTGGCAAAAGGATGTTTCTTTGGGAAAGGATTAATTTGGGGTGGGATTAACCAGAAGCACCACCAGAACTGGTACTGCACTAATTTTACAGCTGACTTAAAATGCCTCATTCCTCAGACTGTTTATAGATTGATACTCTTATGCCACAAAATACAGATTCAGGTTGAAGTCTTGTATTTCTGTATTAAGTCACATTCAGGCTGTTGTATTGGTATAAACACACAATAAACCTTGCTGAATTCAAAGCCCAGAGTGGAGTCCTACTTTAACAAGCAACCTTCTTCAGAGGCAAAAGGAGTGTATTTTTGAAGCTTTGTTGTTTTGGCTTATAAATAAGCTTAGCTAGAAGTTTAAATGTTGTGTAATTCTTTCATGACCCTTGAATTTGCAGCTGTAGGATGTATGTGAGTGCTCAGATTTCTTTAATCTGGTGTACATACATACATACCCTTTTTGATTTCAAAGGGGAATTCTGTTCCCCACATGCACCGCCTGTTCTTGGAATGACTTGGAGACCAGCCCCGTTGGACTGATTCTCTGTGTATGTGTGAAGCCCTTAAAATATTTATTATAGTCTGTGGTAATCTAATATCAGTGAATCATTTTACAGTCCTTTACAAGAAGGTATTTTTTTCAGCCTGATAATAAAACTACAGGCTTTAGTTAAGCAAATACCCAGTAATACTTGTGCTCAGCTACCCTCTGCTTAGCTTATTGCTAACAGCTGTGTAACTGCTGGGATCTGCATAATTTGTTGTCACAAATATTTATAGTTTGGGTCTTTCCTCTTATGTGTGGTTCTTATGTAAGTATAAAAAAAAAAGCTTCCTTAATGTAAATGTTTAATCCAACGCACACAGACCTGTTAACCTTTGGACGGAGGAGGTATGCAGGGATGCTCTTGGTGGTTTTGCATGTTGCAGAATAAATCACTAGAAACCTGTCAAACCCCGAAGAGATATGCACATGCATGCATCTCTTTAATCTGGCATGTGTGTATCCTGTCTGATTGGAGATGGGAATTCTAATCCTGTGGGAGCGATGCAGGAACTCCTGATGCTGTCGCAGTGCTGTGAGGAATTATGAGCCAGCTGGTGGCCAGGTTTGAGGACAGTCTCTGTTGTTGCTCAGGCTATTTTGTGGAGCTGGGAAGAACCCCAGGAGCAGGGGGTAGCTTTTGAACACCTAACAGAGTGTTCCTGCCAAGCCTCTCTCTTTGGGAGAGAAGGAGCGTGCACATGTATGTGGTTGTGAATACACTAAACATGTGCTCTCTCCTACATAGAATAACGCTCTTTAGTTAGCAGACTTATGCATGTGAGTGGGGACTATTGAAACCCATCCTTATGCACTGTAAACACCGCTCTCCTGTCTTGACTGAAGGAATAACAACTTCTTCCTCCATGCAAAATGATTATGCTCTTGTTTTCTGTAACTGGATGCTCAGATTTAGCTGTCCCACATTGGCACACCAAGACACCGTTGTTTTCAGAGTCGTGCTGCTATAACCATACATTCTGTTAATTCTGTTTCCTTTTGCATGCACTTCCCTGTATTTATTAGACCTCCCAGACCTTAGTACACTCACAGAGACTGTAGGTACTAATGCGTGTTCAGCTGTGGTGCGATCCGTGCCTAATCCAGCCTTGATCTGCTCAGTATGAAATACTCTGTTTCTAATGTACGCTCAAACAGTTACTGAGGTCTCCAGAACAGCATGGTGTGGCTTGCTCCGTTATGTGAAGCATTGTGTTCAACTCCACAAAATTCCCCTTTATGCAAAAGGAAAGTGTAAAATACCATAACGTAACTCCTGTTGGCTTTGTGTGAGATGTGCCCCCCCAGGAGGGCTCTTGTGGCTGTTTGGGGTGGCCCTAAATGGTTTGCTTTTGGATTAGCCTCTCTAGTCCGTGCTAACTCGAGTTTATTTAAAAACAAGAGCAGCAGTTATGTGCCTTCTAACTACGTATTCTTAGCGTGCCAATCAACCTGGGATCCAGGCACTAGAAGATTAGTGGATTAGTGGTAAAGAGGAAACATTTGCTTAAATGTCAGGTAATTTTAGGGTTATTTAGATCTCTGTTCTCTGCTGCTTCCATCTTTACTAGCAGGGCACTAGAAGAGCAGGCAAAATATGCGCTTGGGTTGAAAGTGAACTTCAATTTTTTAGTCAAGTTTTTGTGCATCTCCCGCTACTCTTTCCGAGTCTCACCAGCTCTTTTCAACCCTGTTTCAGGCCAGGAAATGTGCCCTGTCCCCTTTTGTGCCTCTCTACAGTCTTGTTACCTTTAGCATCTAAAAAATTCCCAAAAACGTTTACTGTTTTTACAATGGGTATCTACTGCTCTACGGAGGGGTTCTTACTGGAGTGGCAGTAGAACTTTGAGGGGAGAAGGGAGTAAGACACTGGTTTTCATTGCTGGGCTTTGGCAAAGGAGATACTTTTAAGGTACGGAGCCCTCTGCACTGACGCCTTTTGCCTGTTTTGTTGGACTTTACCTGGGTTCTTTAAGAGAGCTTGTTGATGACAGCGGAAGGTGTATCCCAGGGTTTAAATCTGGGCTGTTGAGAGAGATGGCAACCCCAAAATACACTGAGATTAAATTTGATAGAAGCCTTGAAGTGGTATTTTTGGGGTGCGTGAAGGTTAGGAATGCACTTGCAGAATCGCCTCCATTTACAGGCATCTGGGAACAAGTGGGACAAGGGAAGAAAGGGCCTGAGGTGCAGGGGTATTTGCAAGCTGAACCCAGAGAAAATTATTTTTCTGGCCTTCTCAGTGGAGATCCACCTTTGCAAAGATGCTTTGGCATCTAATACTTCCCAAGGCATTAAGAGAAGCCAAAGAATTTTTGTTTCTGGGCTCCCCTTTGTAGGGATCTGAACTAAATCTAGAGGCATGAAACACTAGAGGTAGAAGCACTGATGTGCTTTCAGTTTCCCATCTGGAGTCTAGTTTGGATCCAGAAATTAGTATTCGTCCACACTTTTGGATTTGAATCCTGACACTTTACTGTGCTATGGTTGATTGAGTCCTGGTTTCAGGTTTCTACATTTTCATTAGACTTGGAAACTGGCCACAAGATGGTCAGCAGTGATAAAGCATAAAACTGGTTGTTTATGCTTTGTCTGAAACATACAGAGCTCTGCTGCAATGAAAAAACACTAAAGCTGTATCTAACTAGTCATGGTTTACTTAAGGTTTACTTAAGCATGGAGAATATTTTTCATGTGGCTTAGATGTGCAATTGCTGTGCACTGATAGGTTCTTAGTGATCCCTTGTGTAAACTCACTGGCAGCAGCCTGATCTTCAAACGGTTTCTAAACACAAGTGGTGTTGACCATCTGTAGGTTCTTGCAGAGATGTTTGTGGCAGAAGAGGTGTTTTCACTGAATAGTTACAAGAACTGATACTTCATTCAATATGATGGTATTTTTGTCTCTTAACACTGTTCTAACATTTTTGGTTGACAAAATACCATTGTTGTTTTTTCAAGAGCTAATAAGAACTGCATCATCTAGCATGTTGGATAAGTGTCTTGTTCCTTCGGTGGCAGGTTTGCCCACAGTAGAAGCATTTGCAGCAATATCCTGATCTCCAATTACTGTAGTATACCTGGGTTGAAGCATCTGAGAGCAATCTCCAAAATGAAATGGTTTCTCAGGTAGCCCTTAAGTGGAAGTATCAGCTCTAAGGACCAATACAGCTGTGTGGGCAGCGGATCCTCATCTGCCTGCATCTTCATCAGTTTTGGGCCCCTCACTACAAGAAGGATGCTGAGGTGCTGGAGCGTGTCCAAAGAAGGGCAACGAAGCTGGTGAGGGGTCTGGAGCACAAGTCATATGGGGAGCGGCTGAGGGAACTGGGGTTGTTTAGTCTGGAGAAGAGGGGGCTGAGAGGAGACCTTATCGCTCTCTACAGCTACCTGAAAGGGGGTTGTGGCGACGAGGGTGTTGGTCTCTTCTCCCAAGTAACTAGTGATAGGACGAGAGGAAATGGCCTCAAGTTGTGCCAGGGGAGGTTTAGATTGGATATTAGGAAAAATTTCTTCACTGAGAGGGTGGTCAAGCATTGGACCAGGCTGCCCAGGGAGGTGGTGGAGTCGCCATTTCTGGAAGTGTTCAAAAAACGTGTGGATGTGGCGCTTAAGGACATGGTTTAGGGGACGTGGTGGCGCTGGATTAATGGTTGGACTTCATGATCTTGAAGGTCCTTTCCAACCTTAGTGATTCTGTGATTCATTCTTGCTCACCACTATTCTACATCTGGGAGCTCTGGTAACTTCAAACCTTGCCTGTGGGTGCTTGTGACTTTCAGTGTGTGGAAAGTTGGGGTTTTTTTTCTTTTTCTAAAAGGATTTAGTTGTTGAAAACTGGCGGAAGACTGGCTCTCGGAGACTGTCATAAGGACAATTAATTGTTGGCAGCAGCTTAAACAGCAGTTTCTCAAAAGCCCCTAAACAAAATCAGTTTGTGCTATGCAAGGGAGTGTTTCTACTTCATGCTGAAGATGAAAGAGCTTTCCTGACTACAAGAAGCAAAGTTCTTTCTTTGCCAGACCCCCTTCCCGTCAAAACCACATATAACTAAGTTTTCATAAAACTTAGCAGCTGCAGCTTTGACAAGCGAGCATTGCCTTGCTGTAACACTTCGCTTGGATATGCAAAAAAAGGAACTCAGTACAGTGAGGAACTCATTCTAAGTCAGCTCTCTCTAAATCCACCTCTTGCCCCACTGATAAAACCAGTTGTCTAAACCTCGCAGGTGTGGGCTGGCTCTTCAAGGAGTGTGAAGAGGCTGTCCCTGCCCGGAGTGTTTTAAGGTGTCAGCTTGAGTGCCGCCGTTGGGTTGTGGATTGTGCTGTTTGAAGAAGAAAAGTCTTCTTCAGAAACTGGGCATAGCTTCCTTCTGGAGAGTGCTGACAGATGTAGAAGAGAGTTTTGCAGTCTGGGTTCTGTGTGGCCAATAAAATACCAACCACGAGTCCTTTGGATCCTCTTTGTGGCTCAGCACATTGAGGGACAGCTCTTGGGGACATCAGAAAGCAAGGTCTTCCTTTAAACCAGAAGAGTCTATTGCCCAGCGTAGTGGTGCTAAGTCCAGGGAACCGAGGCCTCAAGCTTGTGCAAGATGGGCAAAAGGAAGGTTGCCAAAAAGCAAAATCCCAGTCAGGCATAGCTGACTACTCGAGCTGCTGGACTGGCATTTTCATGCTCTGTTTAAGTCAAAGTTGATTAGTGCTGAAAATGGTCCAGGCCAAATCAAGCTTCCTTCTTTTCTTGTACTGATTTGCAAACTGAGCTTAATTACAGTAGCAGAAGGTGTTATTAGTGAATTTATTCACACTCTGCTGTTGTGTAAATGCAACTTTGGTGAAACTGCTTCTAACTTCAAGTAACAAAACACCTGAGACTTGCCATCCTGATGAGCCAAGGGGGACTAATATTGGTGCATGATATTTTGTGCATTGCAGAGTGGTTTAAAAAAAAAAATCTATCTTAATACAGCCCAACTTAAAAGACTGAATGTACTGTAATTATACAAATAAAGAATAAAAATGAAATTACTTGTATTAAAAAAGCCCCAAAGCAAAATTTACTGAAAAATTCCCCTTTCGTTCCTGCATTCTTGCACACAAACATAAACAGTAATGGTACACGGATTTTTAGGATGACAAGTTCTGGTTGTTTGGTTTTTGTTTGTTTTGTTTTTTCCCCTTTTCTTATCTCCACAAAGACCAACTGTAATATTAAGCAGATTTTGAGACAAGATTCTTGTGCTACCTCTGTCCCAGGGTAGTAGAGGACAAAACCTGCTTTAAGACTTGTTTGAATTGAAAGTGGTGTTTGTGAGTAATTGTTTCCAAAACCAGTCTGAGAATGCAGCAGCATGTTTTAACACAGAAATCGGGTACATTGCAACTTGCTCCTGCCCATGTAAACTAATAGAAGGCGCAAGCGTGAAAGGAGTCCTGCGCAAAAGGCATGACTGGGTGCCTCGTTTGGTGTTCAGCCCACGGAGGGAGGTGAACATGTGAAACGAGGAGAGGGGAACACTCTCTGAGGAGAGGGGAGCCGGCTTTGCGCTGAGCAGGAAGCCATCCAGGCTTCACGGAGGACGTGAGAGCATCTAAAATGCCTTCACTTCCTTGGCAGTTCAGCCCAAGCCTGCCGTCAGGTGCCTGTTGCTCCAAAGCCAGGGATTCCCTTGCCGTGCGGGCTTTGGCATCCCGCTGTGTTTAAGGACCTGAGCTGGTGTCTTGCTCTTGCGTGAACATTTTTTGCTCTGCGATTGTTAATGTTCTGCTGGGAACTGCGAGATGGATTTCAAACCCTTCGGTTTCATATGGTTACATGTATTACTCACTTGCTGTGTAACTAAGCAAAAGGTTGGCGGACAGTTTAAGAATAATGATGTATGAAGCTTAAATTTAAATGAACTTTTAATTATTGTTCAAATTGTTTTCTCTATTAGTATGAACGCGCATTCATTCCATAGTGAGTATATAAAATGAACAGCAGATTTAAATACAAAAATGCAATAAAAAAGAAAATATGCCGCTTGTTGTGTATAAACAGGATAGACCAAGGATCTCTGGGGCGCACCCTCCGCATACCACCCAGCAGTGGATCTGGAGCCCGTGCCTGGAAAGGCTGCGTGGCAGCACCAACAGCCTGAGCGAATTCCACAGCCCTGGATTCCTCGAGCAAATAAAGGCCCGAGGTGTAAATAACTCCCTATGTTTGTAAGCATAGGTCCAGTTTTATACCTGCGCCATTCTTCCCTCCTAATCCGTTCCGGCCTTTGGGGACAGACTCCAGGGTAATCGTGTAGGAGCACTGTGCCTCCGGTACCTGTTTGTTAAACTCCCCCCACCCCGCTGCGAAAAAATCACCCAAACTGACGTAACTTAAGCCATGACTTCTGGGATTTGACAAGACTATGATGCAATTTTTATGTAAAGGGGATGGTGTAATTCATACTTGTTTGCTAGCGTAGTGGGATGTCTGTGGTCTGCTGGCAGCTGGGACTGGGGCTATTTTAAGAAGCTGACAGTCTTGCTGCCGTGTAATGTTACTCTGTAGGCAGAGGATGAGTATTTTAATCAAGGTCAGAAGGAAGGGATGATGGCAAACTGCTCGTTATTTTTTTAGCCTTTTTCTCTTTATTTGGACTTGCGCAGTATCTCTTAGGTGAACAAATCTCCTTTTTAAAAGGACTTTTGAAACACTGAGCCCATTCTAAGCGTAACTAGTTTGTGGCAGTAGTTGTATTCCATGACGTTGTGTTTGCATAGTTAGGCTGCACAACGGTGCTCATAGTTCTGTATTTATATCGCTGTTGTCAATGATCTGTCATTTTACTTCTTGTGCCGGAGTTTACATAACTTCTGTGACCGTTTAGCTATATGACTGATGATGATAAATGGGCAAAGTACTTGAAGAGGGTAGCAAAACCAGAACCTGTCCTGGTGCCTCTGGCTAGGCATCCCTTCGAGTTGTTACGTCGTTCCTTTTTGCTCTTCCTATTGCAGAGGTGTTGGCGAAGTCCATGGAAGCTCACTACCAAATTCCCTTTGAATTATTATTGATAATGTTGTAAAGGACTTCTGGGGGGAGCTGTGAGGGCAGCCTGGCAGAGAGCCTTGTAAAGGCAGTGTGGGTACGGGCCATTAGTGAGGGGAGTCTCCAGCTTTGGCAATTGTTTGTTCCATTTCCTTTAATTTCAATATTTATGCAACTTTTAAGTTCAAACAGCTCAAAAGCAGAATGAAGTAGCTTAAGACACCTGGAGTGGCAAAACATCATCCTGCAGATTTGAATGTGGGTTATCGTCAGGTGCCTCCTAAGGCACCTGAAAGGAGAAAATTACCCTAAAATGCAAATTCACATCTAAAAATCTTACTGAAAGAACTCCTGTGCCCTCTGCCGAGTGCTGCCTTCCCAGAAAACACAGCCTTGGCAGAATTATCTGGGTCCTCTGAACTGATGCCTGGATTAACAGCTCAAGTGGGACATCGTGGTGGAAATACTTAGAATTTACACCTAGAAACTGAATGACCAGAGAGGTCAATGGTATTGCAGCTTTAATATATGCTCCAGTTTTATAAAAATAGATTTAACTTGGGGAGGATTGTGTAATGCCTTTTCATAGCGTACGAATGGGACTTTTTTGATCAAGGAATGCCATGGTGTCTGAAAACATTTTCAGTTTTCTGTAGGAGACGAACAAACCAGTTGGATGAAATCTCAGTTAGACCTGCTTGCGGGAAGCTCTTCCATTACAAGTGCCTGTTGGGGTAGCTGTTACTGGAAGAGATTAAAAGTGTTCATCCAAGTTATAAACAGAGCTTATTTATTCAAATCTTTGTCTAAAAACACCCTATTATGAGACAGAAATGATGAAGAGAACTATTGGGTAACTTTAGAAAGTCCTGAAAATGGCATGTTGTTGAGCATTGAAGATGTAACAACATGGCTAACGTATTATACTAAGGAAGACCTCATGGGTTTAGTTCAACACCAGTTAAAGAACTGGTGGTTTTTCCCCCTGAGTTTCACAGCCTCTGGAATGGCTCAATATATGAGCAAAACTGCCTTTCACAATAGGGAAGCTGTACGGCAGCGTGCTGTTTGACGTGCTGAGAATTTAATCTTGTTACTAATTTTTGACAAGTATTTCTACAATGTCTGTCATTGCGTTCAACACCTTTATATTAATACAGTCATGGAGGGTTTTATTTATCACGTGGATTTACCCTTTGCCAGTAGTGGGGAGAAGAGGGGTTGCAAGGGCAAGTATTTAATGTCTGCTTCACATTTTTTCCCTTCCCCAGTACATTTATGTATCTTTTCATTTTGTTCATACTTACTTTTTTTTATCTCTGTTATGTTGTGTAGTTTTGTACAAATGGCTAGAAGCAGATCTCCATGGCAAGAGCTCAGATACTGCAGACAAAGCCTCAGGTAAAGAGGGGTTAAGGACAAAACAATCACCAGGACCTCTCTATCTCTTTATTTTCTGTCTTCCAACTCCCCTTGAATCAAATTAAGGGTCAGAGTTCAAAAACAAAACCAAAACCCCTGGCCTTAATTTAAATTCTTTTACCTAATTTAAATCAATATCTGGTAAATTTTCTTCTATTTCTTGATGCTCTCTTGGCAGATATTCTTCCCCTCTCCAACAAAATGCCAATAGTGGTATCAGGTATATTGGTGGATATACAAATTGCTAGATCTTGGTGTGCTTGGTAAAGACTGAACAATGTCGTGAGTCTGTATTAGAGGATGCTTATTAAGAAATCCAACTGGGCTTAGTTATGTAGATTTGTGGACAAAGGTTGCTAGAAGGTCCAGCTCCATCAATTTCTGTTACAGCAACTCAAAGGTTCCTGACACCTCAAGGAAGCATGCTTTGCAGTCTAGATTTAAATAGCTATATTAGTGAGGTCCACACAGACACCTCCCCCCCGCCAAAAAAAAGACAAATCATGTAGATGTATTGATAAGGGTACACAATGTACTATGGCTTCCTGCTTAAATATGGTCCATCAATTCCTTTACATGTTGACATGCAAGAGGTCAGTTAGACCCTGCTCACTCCTCCTGTCCCCCAAAAAAGCCACCAGCATCTTACAGACAACTCAGATTTTAAAATTTTTGAATGAAAACTCTTTCGTCTGCCTCTCCTAGTCCTCCTTTTCGTATCATCTCCCTCCTCTGCTGTAAGATTGTGAGAATATGTGGTCAGAAATAGTGCCTTTGAGTTAGTGTCCTTTAACACTGACTAGCCTTCCACTGCCACTTTGGTATCATGGTGAGGCACAGAAAAAAAGCAGCAGAGCACAACTTCGGAACTACTTAAACTAACAGTGTCCTGAACCTGACAATTAACAGCTTAGTTGCTCCCCAGCCAAGCGCTATTATTCCCATCCCCACGTTGTTTTCACTAAATTCTTTCTGCAGGAAAAGAACGTAGCTGGATGTGCTGAACACTTTTAGCTAGAAATAGCCATCAACGAGGTTGTCACCATGAGATGCAGTGCTGTGCATAGTCGTGCTCCCAGTATGTTCCTCTAAAGGAATAAAAGATATTTTTATTTCTGTGGTCACAAGCATTCCTGTCTATGTTCCAGAGCTTGGAAGGGGTGACAGATAGCTCACATTCCCTGGACCAGAGGGTGTGGGTAGAGGATGCCTCTGCCTATTTGGTATATATTTTTGTATGCCTCTCTAGATCTGCTTAAACCTTAAGATGGCTAAATTTTTAAAGATGAGTACTCATATGAAAGCCATCCTGGCTGACAACCTCACAACTGTAGCTGTATTTTCCTAGTTATTTTATCCTTCATCCAAAACACTGAAGATGCTTATTTTTTAATTTTGAGAAATCTTTTCATTCTGAAATGACATTAGCACAGTTTTTCTTGATCTAGCACCCATCACTTCAACAGCTGATTTAATTTGAAACTAAAGATCTCTTTAAGAATGAGTGCCTTTAAGGCAAGGTGCAAATTGTGTAAAACTACCATTTCATAGGATATGTACATACCAAGTACCCAATTGAAATGGAACTTGAATCTGATGCATTTTACACAATTTGGAAAAATACTTGAATTATTTTTTTGGAAATTATCCTGAAAGCAAAAGGACTCCATTCAAAACCAAATTTTTAATTTTCCTCTGATGAGCAGCTTTCCCTATGAAATGTGCTGTTTGCATGAATGGGTACCACACATTAAATATGATGTTTCTGTCTATATTCATAGTACTGTTATCTGGCCATTAGTATTTTAGAATATGGATTTAATTTGCATTTGATACTTGCTTCATTTTTAATGTGCCTTGCTAATCCTGTTTTGGAAGCTAGCAAGCAAGCACTTAAATAAGCACACAGTAGATTTAATGAAGATTCACTCTTTGCCTAGAATAACAGCTAAATAAATTTTATTCGCCACAAGTGACTCAGCAGTTCAGAACTACCAAGGCTGAGACCTGATAACATCAGGTACCCATTGGTCCAGATTCCTTCCCTCATGTTTGCCAAGAAGGTTTTGCTCCCTGTGGTTCTCTTCCAGCTGCTTGTCAGTGTGGAGCTGGGTGTCGTGTTCCATGTCTCTCATCTCATTTTGGTGAGAGCTGGCATGTTTCCCTGCTAGTTTGGCCAAACGATGGCATTTCACCCTGACATGTGGGCTGCTTTCTGTCGTATGCTTGTATTGTTTCTTTCCTAAATTATGTATCTCCTCTAAAAGCTTACCCTGCCTGGCTTCTGGGGGGGCAGCTTTGTATGGTTGTTGTGTCCTTTTGAACTAATGATGGACTGATTCACACCAGTGTGGTTTCTTGGCTCTTCTCTGTTATCTTGTGATCACTGATGAAGACAATTGTATTGTGTGTGTGTGTGTGTTTTACTCCTAATTTTTTTTTTTTTTTTTTTTAAAACCACCATAGTAGTAAAATGCAAACCCTGCAGGCACTGGTTTGCACACCTGCAAAGGTAAGTTATTTGTGCCATTTATTTTCCTGGACAAAATGAATCCATGTTGTCAGCCTACTAGAACGTTGTTACTGCTGGTTTTGGAAAGCTGGATTTCTTAAAGCAATGCTTGTGCTTCATAAACAAAACTTTTTAGACATCTCTGACGTCTAAGTGACTGTACAAGAATTTGCAGCAGCATACAAATTATTGGTCATATCCAAAAGCTGATTGAAATCCTAATTTTTTTCATTATTACTCTGATTTATTGGCAAATACGCCTTGTTTTTACAACACCCATACAATGTGGATGGGAAAATTGGCCCCCAAAGAACCTGCAAAGGGCTCCATTGGTGAACTGCGGAGGTGATGAGTGCCTCTGAACCACACAAATTCCCTGATTAGCATCCGTCAGGTTACTTCAGTAACATTTTTTGGTCATTAAAAAGGAAACCTGTGAAGAAATTTGGACACTTGCAGTGGTGGAAAACTTACTGAAGTCATGGAGGTGCTCTTTGAACTTTTAGTAGAAGCAACCAAACAAATTTGGCATCAAATATCTGCCCTTCTGCTAATTCACAGTTGTAAGTTAAACTACGTCAGATGTGAAGATTGAAGATCTAATTAGGAAATAACCTTATGCATATTTGTTTGATTATGCAAGCACATTAATTACTGTTTGATACTAAGAATTAAAAATGTTGCCAAGTATGTTGAAGTGCATACCCGGAGAGAGAATTTTCACTGGCTTTGCTTGTTGGGTTTTTTATTTTGTGAAACTTCAGGAATCAGTGGGTGACATTATATCTTCATCTCTAATGCCTCCGCAAAGAACTTCTGGGCCAAAGTAAAAGATTATTCTGCTGCTATGTGCTGTAACAGAGTAATGGTCTCTGTTTTTGTGTACTTCAGTCTGAGCTTTGTTAACTGAGCATGGAGAGGATCTTCATAGAGCTTGTGCTGTGGACTGCCATAGCAGCTAGTGGCAAGTCTAGTCCAGCTTGGCAGATGTGGTGAGCTAATCAGCTAAACCCGAATATGTCTTTTAATTTGATCCAGTTTAGCTGATACCTTCGATTTTCTTTATTTCTGTGATGCATACGCTTTTGCTGGATTTCTGGTTTGCCCTGAGGAATTCCAGAAGCAGACTGGATTCCCCTGCCGGAGCTCCTTGCATCTTACCATTTCCATTTCCTCCCCCAGGAAATATGGCTGCAATGTTGCATCAGCTCAGACTTTCTGTCCTCCCAAGCACAAAATATCCTGGTAGAAGCTTATTTGTTTTTCTCCCCCACCGTTACCCACCAAAATCAAGTGAGACAGACGTAGTGCTAGAAAAAAAGAAAAATGCTGCAATGTGTCTAAATCCTGTGTTAAAAACGAGCCATTGTATAAAAATACCCGTATCTTTAAATCTCAGAGATGACTTGGGAAGGAAAAGATTTAAAACCCGTTCTCTGAACGCGTTTGAACGCAAGTGCCGTCGGAA
>NW_010526783.1:52686-55145 GCF_000687285.1 Phaethon lepturus
CCTCCGCCTGGCTGCCCTGCGCCCTCGGTGCGGCGGCTCTTCCAGCGGGGCGAGGCGCGGTCCCAGCACGGCGGACTTGCGCATCTCGACGAATTTCCACCTGCTTGCGCGCGCCCTCGCGGAGGGGAGCTACGGCGTGAGCCTCCGCTTCCCTGTCCCCGCCAAGCGGGCGGCTGGCGTTGGTGTAAGAAATGCCTGAACTTCGCTGCCTCTTCCTCCACCTACCTCTGTCGTGGAGGGGCCGCTGCGATGGCCCGGCCACCGCAGCCCCTGAGAGGCAGGGCGGGTTCTGCCCGTGGCATTGAAGATGCATTAAGGGTTTCATACAGCAAACGCTTTTCAACCCGTCTAGAGTTTGCCTGGATAATTTTTACCTTGTGAATTGCCACTGTGTTTTTTCTCTCTTACCTTGTGTTCCCCGCAATTATCTGCAGACTTGAAGTTCTACCAGGCAAAGGCTGAGGACCTCTGCCTTCAAGTATCAGTTTGACAGAAATTCCCTTGGATTTATTCACTCGGAGCCAAATGATTTTGTAGACTGTGCTTTGCAAGGGGCAAAGGGCATGTGCCAAACGGCTGTGGCCTCAGAAAGCTTCAGGGAACAGCTGGCCTATGAATTTTGCAACCTCACTCGGAGGCCACTAGCTGCGCAAAGGTTGAATTGTCATACATAACTCAGCAACCATGAATTACACTCCCGCAGTCCACGCTGCCTTCAGAGAGGGGTTAGTAAGCTTAGTGACTCGTAGTTTAACTTTTCTGCAGGAGCCGTGGATTGCCTTTAGAGCTTGCCAAACAATTGACTATTTTTTTCATCCAAAATAACCTCTCATTAAAAATAGTAATGGAATATTTGTTTTTTCTTAAGTATAAAGAGAATTTTTTTTTTTTAAGAAATCCAATTCTATTGCAGTAACGTATTTTTAGAAGTGTCTGTGTAACACCAAGAAGTCCCAAAGGGAGCCTTTGAGTGCAAAGTAAGGTTTGGTGGAAAACATTTCACGTTGTGAACTTAAGGCTTTCATCCCATTCATCTCTCAGGTGAGAAAGGAACTGAACAGGAAAGACCCACGTATAGTCTTCAAAGCAAGAAGCCTGAAATTAGTAACCTGATAGCTGAGAAAAGTGTAGTAGATAGTAATATAATTAATAGATATTAAGAACAACTTATTTTGATTACTGTGTTGCATACTGTAGACTGTCCAGTGGTGGACACTCCATTAACAATATAACTGTGAATACACTATTTGTATGCTGATAACTGGATGCATTTCTGCTTGAAGTCTAATTTCAGACTTCCTCTTTGCACTTGCTGGATTCTTTGTATGGAAAAAGTCTGTCCTTGAAATTTGATGTAGCAAAAATAAATGTTTAATCTTCACACAGGACTTGTGATATAAAAAAGATCTATAATGAATCCTTGAATAATTTATAATAGCTGAGAGGTCCTCATACTTCTTATTGACCGTAAGAAGGTTTCTAACAAACTTGAGGGAAGGTGCTCTTCCCATGTCTGAGTAAAGCCATCTCTAGATAGTCATGCTATAGGGAAGGTAGAGAATTCAGTTGACTGCAGGGTCTTTTTCTATAAAACTCCAGCAGTAATTTTTCTCTTAACAATAAATTGCCATGCTGTAAATACTAAGCTGGAAGCTGTGCTGCAACTTTAGTAAGATTTAATGGGAAAGAGGGTAAGATCAGACTGAATCTGCATCTTTTCTCTTTCTCTTTTAGAAGTACATCTGTTGGGAGTGAAAATGCCCTTCAGATTTCACTCAAAAAAAACCCCAAAAACCACCACCAGCAACAACAAAAAACAAACAAACCACAAAGTGAAAGAAAGCTGCCCAGGCCAGCTCGCTCTGAAGCCTTACTGCTGTGACAAGTCATTATTTCTTCATTTGTTGCAGGAGAGAATTTCGACCAGAGTCCCTTAAGAAGAACCTTCAAGTCCAAAGTTTTGGCCCATTATCCTCAGAACATCGAGTGGAACCCCTTTGACCAGGATGCCGTCAACATGGTAGGTAGAGAAACTCTCTTCTCAAGCTGTTTGTTGACGACTTCAACTCTCAAATGGTTCCTGGGTTATTTACATCCAGCCAAGATGTGATGTGATGAACAAGGTGCTTCTGCTGGGAGTAAGAAGGCATGCTGGTTGAAAAGCTGTAGAGGAAGAGGTATTGTGAAAATACAGAATATTTTCAGGCACAATGAAAGCAAAATGCTGCATTTCCCTTGTTAGTTCTAGTTAAGTCTACTGTGTGATGAAGCAAGTCTAACCACTGTCTTGGTGACTGGGTGAGAAAGGGTGTGGTCACCCAGGATACATATCCACAGGTGGGAAGGAGGCAAAATGAGGAATTTTTAAGATACTTGTATCCATGTGAAGTTTTTGAGTACAAAAAAGCCTTGATGCTGTATATAGCAAGGTAAAGAGGAATCTTTATGCAGAAGCTGGA
>NW_010526783.1:55176-107119 GCF_000687285.1 Phaethon lepturus
TGTTGGGTAGTCACTTCCAGTGGCACCTCTGCACCAATGCGTCTTCTGGACATCTCTTTCGTCTCAGCTAAGTTTGATGTCAATTTGTCTGTGTGGCTAAATCCAATGAACAGGGGAGGGAGGAGAAAACAGTTTCTAGAGTTTTATATGGGGGCAGTGACAACTAAAAGACTGATGATCCAGTGGAAATTTTCCCAAAGAGTTGATATTTAAAGGATGTTTCCAAAATCATCAAAGCACTTGCTAAGAACGAGTCCTGACAAAGACAACAGATTACTGGTATTTGAGGTAAAATTCCTAATACAGCAATTGCTATTTGTTTTCTAACTTAAAAGTAAACAGTTGTAATAATAACATTGAACAATATTACAAATTCCAGCTGTTTTAAAAAATGTGTATTGTGTTAAACTCAAAATTGGAAAACTCGTGAACCCCTTCCCCCCAGTCTAGTTTAGATGTGCTTCGTATTTGAGAAGAGTAGAACTACATACTTAGCTACTTCAAAAACAGAACCAACCTCATTGTATGGTGCAGGTGTGAAGTCAAGAGAATCTCCTGGCCCTCACCCAGGAGACAGAGAGACAGAGAACACACAAACCCCCACAAATAAAAAGGCTTTTGCATATACAAAAATGCATCTGGAACTTCTCTCTGCAATCATGCAGATGTAGAAATCTGAAGTTCATCTCAGTTTCTACTGAATTTAATTTTTTAGCATTGTGCCAGGTATTCAACATGAAAATGCAGGAGCTGGCAGTAGCAGTGACACCGAGAGCTGATACAGTGTGCCACAGAGTGCGGCACTGCGCACGCATAGAAAGGCGGAGATGAGCCTGATGACTCGTTTGACAGCTGAGGATTTCTGTCCTCTGCTTCCAAAGGTGCACTGATGGAAACGGTGCAGTATTTGGGCAGGTCTCTGCATCGCTTTGCTTATACAGAAGGCATGAAGGACTCGGAATGATGCTTCTTCAGCACAGTTGAGATGGTAATATCGCAACTACCAAGGCTACTTACACCTTTTGGTTCTGCCTTTGAATTGAGGGTGTTCAGAGGAGAAGTGGTAGGGGGTGTGCAGCAGGAGGAATATGGCAGCAGAAGGTAACAGCTGGAATTGCTGTGTTATTTGTGTCTCACATTACAGTTGAAAATGTCTAGTATTCATGAAGTGCGATCATATTATCGGACAAAAATGCAAGACTAAAACCAGCAAGAGACCTATTAAAATAAAATAATTGAACTGAGCTGCATTTAGCTGAAATCAAATAGCTGAAGAACGCATCCTTCATTTGCAATGTGTCTTGTAGAGGAAAAAAAAAAACGCATTTACTAACAGCAGCTGTATTTAATAGTCTTTTAAATCATCTTTTGGAAAACTTCTTTATTGTTTTGATCTGAAACATCGTTTAAAGTAATATCCACCTCCACAGAATCCCTTGAGGCAATTATTGGCCTTTCTGATCTTGCGTTGCTGTATTAGTTCTGCCTATGTGTTTGCTTTATGTGAGCTTCCAGAAGCAATTTTCCTCAGAGAAGAAAATGCATAAATCGTTGAGGGTTAACTTGTGAGAACTCTGGCTTTGCTGAATGCCTAAGGAATTTCAATTGCCTTCTGAAACCATCCTGTCGCTTTAAAAATAACCCCCTGAAGTCCCAAGCAATCATTCTGCCTTACGAGTCATGTTTTCTCTCCCTTGCAAAGTATATATCAAAGTACAGAGTTCTTTTTTAATAGGGAAGTATTTCTTTCGCCCCACTGCTTTTTGTGATTATCCCTGCCCAACGTCATGTGCTATCTTCTGTGGCCA
Source organism: Phaethon lepturus (assembly GCF_000687285.1). Taxonomy (NCBI): domain Eukaryota; kingdom Metazoa; phylum Chordata; class Aves; order Phaethontiformes; family Phaethontidae; genus Phaethon; species Phaethon lepturus. Next base: position 56,985 of record NW_010526783.1, read on the forward strand.
TTCTGCAAGTGATGCGTTGTACCAAACTGAAGTTCTCAGTAGAGAGGACAGTGAATTTTTTTAGGAAATAGACCTCCTGTTTTAGCCCTCTGGTTCATCGAGGTATAGAAATCCTTGCCTGTACTTCTGAAGTCCAAGGAAGCACTGTGCATTTAACATGTCATGGACAGAAATAAAAGAATTAAAGGTTCCCTGGTGTAATTTGAAGGAGCAGGCTTTAATACCAACAAAAGCATCTTTTTCTCCACCCCCTTGGAGCTTGCTGCTGTGATGTGTTGTGAACATGAAAAATATACAAGGGCTTAAAAAGTGAAATAGAGGATCTAACGGAGAAGAAGTGAACCAGTGTCAATGGGCAGTGGGCCAGAGGGGCCTTTTGGTTCAGAAGTACCTGCCACTGATGATGGCTGAAGGACGGAGGGGTTACAGCGTGTGTGTGTCCTGCCTCTGTGTTTAGGAAAAGGGCATCTCCTACTCATCACTTCTAGAGATGCGGTATGGATTAGTTGGTATCTTTTTGTCTGGTTTTGTGCAGCTTCCTTTTGTTTTTACAAACCGTGTTGATTATAAGCCTTATTGCAAGCACTATTTAATTTCATGTTTTTCTGCTGATAGATAGGTTTAAATATAAATAGTAAAATGCTCTGAAAAACCAAAATCCTGTCCTTTCATCAGTAATCCTGGACAGTTTTCTGTGTTTATACACAGATGCAATAAAGGTGACTGCCTGCCTTCTCACCGTTAGCCAGCCAGCTTCACCAGCAGGCAAAGCTTTCACCCCTCCAGCACGTCCCAAGCTGCTCTTCCCCAACACTCTGCTCTGGCGTGTGTGACAAACGCAGACGAGATGGGAGCTGGTTGATGTCCAAGGCACTAAGATTAAAGTTTTTATGCATTAACTGCAAATGTGAAGCTTTCTGTATTGCTGGAAAATGAGCACAGGCTCTTCCTTATGATCTTAGCTTCTTAAGTGACTCTTGGGTCGTTCTTCCCTGCCTTGGTGCTTTCCCTCTTCTTTTTTTCTCTGCCTTCTCCTGTGTCTTCTTGTAGGTCTAATGACAGCGGCAGTCTCTGTGCCAGGGTCTTAGAATGTCAATATTCTGTATATGCCAGGCTGTGGCTGAAACTTAATAGATGGGTGCCCCTTTGTATGTGTATACTCAATATATAAAGGACAAGGGAATAATAATTAAGGCTTGGAGGAAATTTATTTAATGCAGCCTTCTGAAACTGTCTCAGCTGATCTGAATTTCCTTGATGCTTATCTGTTCTTGATTGTACCATACATATAATTTGCTTATCCAGGTATTTTTCTGTAAAGTGAAGAAAATACAATCTTTGATAGTATTGAGATTAAAACCTATGATTTTGGTGTGATTGGATTTGATAAGGCTATAGCTGCCACTGAATGCTCACATTATAGAAATAAATTTTTATTAAGCAAGCCGGCCAAAAAATGAGGATAAGAGATATTTATTGTGCAGAACAAATTTAAATGAAGTGTGAAACAAGAATTTATTTTTCTTACTACTTCTTTACTGGAGAAGCCTTAACCATGGCACTGCTGTTAATGTCTCAATAAAAACTATAAACCTTTTGAATGAAAAATGAGGCTGCTGTTCAAAAATGGTTCAAGCTGCAATTTCATGGTTTATGTCAGCAAAGCCAATCAACTGAATTAAATTCCTCTATCAACTCCATGTTACTTATTTCCTTATTTATTACCGTTCAGAGGAATACATAAGAGCTGTCCTAGATAACTTAGAGGCTTGCTAGCACATAGTGAAGAGAGTCTGGACCACTTGCCTAAATCCCATCTGGGCTGGTAGCAGCTTTATCTGGCTGTCGAACGGCCTCTGCAAGGTGCACCGATGAAGTTCAGAATACCCGAAAAAATATATAATTATTTCTCTTGACCTCTTCCACCATCAGAAGAATTGGTCAAGGTGAGACATCAGGGGGTGAATACAGTTGTGTGTAGGTTCACAGGCCTTGGGAAAGTTGGCTTCTAGTGTTGCCTTTTGGAACAGGAGGAGCTCCCTCTCTTTCCTTTTATTTCTTCAGATGGAAGGTACAAAGGAAGCTTTAGTTCCTCATTTATCAACATACTGATTTTAGCTAGAACATAAGGAGTTTCATGCTGACGCACATTCAAACAAGTTTTGCTTGGATGTTTGTTATTTTGTATTAGATGGCTGATAGAATTCCTAAGGAATGTCTGGAAAAATGCCTCAAGTTATCACTAGGGCTATGTTTCAGAGAAACACCCAGTGTAGTAGAATCACTGCAAAAGATTTTGCTGAGTGGTAAATCAAAAACAAGGCTTTCATAGATTTTTGGGTGTTCCCCCCCACCTTCCTTCTTCCAATGTAAGCTATTTTGTAGCACTTAAGGAAGAAAGTAAATGTAATAGCTGTCAGTCAATTGTTTTGCCTTCTTTTGTGAAAATTAGGGAAGATCAAAGAATTTCAAGAAGTCTGTGATTTTAATGCAGATGCTCCCTTGGCTCTCTGATTTTAGAGCACTGTGGGAACAATATATATGAATGAGAACAAAACTGGATGCCTTTTATATGATGCTTTAAGTAAATGAGACAAAGGCTATTCAGTAGTGAAAATAATTTTACCAAGTAATGAAAATAAGTCATATTGACTTAATGCCCTCCAAAAATCACCCATCTATTTTCTTTTCTTCAGTCATGCGTATTTCTTCTTTTTAGCATCAGTTTTAGGCTGTTTGTTCTTGGGCTACTTTTCAGGGGGATTATTTATAATGATAAATGGCTTGTTATGATGCGTTAGGGGAAAAAAAAAGCCTGTAAAGCAAAAGTAGCAAAATAAAACTGTAGCTTAGTTAACTATATCTATTTCTTTTCTTTTCTTAGCTGTGTATGCCCAAAGGGCTGTCTTTTAGGACGCAGGCAGATAACAGAGATCCGCAACTCCATTCGTTCATCATCACCAGAGAAGATGGCTCTCGTACATACGGGTTTGTGCTCACGTTCTATGAGGAGGTCACAAGCAAGCAGATCTGCACAGCCATGCAAACGCTCTACCAGATGCACAACGCAGAGCAATACAGCAGCGTCTGTGCCTCCTCCTCATGCAGCATGGACTCGCTGGCCAGCAGCATTGACGAGGGTGATGCCACTTCCCTTGCCAAGCTCCAGCGGTACAACTCCTACGACATCAGCAGAGACACGCTGTACGTCTCCAAATGCATATGCCTCATCACCCCTCTGCCCTTCATGCAAGCCTGCAAGAAGTTCCTGATCCAGCTCTATAAGGCGGTGACCTCGCAGCAGCCACCACCTCTGCCCCTGGAGAGCTACATCCACAACATCCTCTATGAGGTGCCCCTGCCGCCCCCGGGGAGGTCACTGAAGTTTTATGGGGTTTATGAGCCCATCATTTGCCAGAGACCTGGACCCAACGAGCTGCCACTCTCTGACTACCCGCTGCGGGAAGTCTTCGAGCTGCTGGGCCTGGAGAACCTGGTCCAGGTTTTCACCTGCGTTCTTCTGGAGATGCAGATCCTTCTGTACTCGCAAGGTGGGCACTCGTTCGACGATGCGTCTTGGGTCTGTTCCCAGTGGGCAGTTCCTGAGCAACTGCAGCCACAGGAGCTAATACAAAGCTGTTGATTTTCAGCACACTTGTGAAACATGAGAATGGAGTGGAAAAATGTGAGAGAAATTAGTCTGTCCTAATGAAAGCACTAAATAATTGTTTCCTCCAGGCAGTCTAGATGCCGCTTGTTTAATTATGCATTGTATTTATCACTTGTGACAGCCAGCAATAGAATTCACTTAATAATTATCCTTACATTGCCCTTGATCATGCTGCAAGACAGCATGAAACTAATCCTATCTTCTGCAAAAATACCAGCAGAAAGTAATATATCTTGCAGAAAAGACTCTTGCTACTTTCTTTTTCAAATTTCAGCAGCATTTTGAAGTTTGGTGCGACTTCCTCCCTCCCGTATAATGGATGTGTTCTGGTAAAAGCACTAGAATTTTTTAGCACTTAGAGGCTGAAGCTTCAATGCTGGGCTGGAACTGAGTAGCGTTACAGGGCATCCCTTCGTAGTCCTACTTGAGAATATTTGGGAACCTTTCTAACAAGGATGCTGGTACTTCTTTTTGAGGTGCTTAAGGTTGCAATTGGCAAAGGCTAGCTACCCACCTAGTGGCCTTCTATGATGGAGTGACTACATCAGTGCACAAGGGAAGAGCTACCAATGTCATCTAGCTGGACTTCTGTACAGCCTTTGACATGGTCCCCTACAACATCCTTCTCTCTAAATTGGAGAGGTATGGATTTGATGGGTGGACTGTTGAGTGGATGAGGAATTGGTCAGATCATCACATCCAGAGGGTAGTGGTCAACGGCTCGACATGTCCAGATGGAGATCGGTGATGAGTGGTGTCCCTCAGGGGTCCGTGTTGGGACCAGTGCTGTTTAATATCTTTATCAATCACATAGACAGTGGGATCGAGTGCACCCTCAGCAGGTTTGCAGATGACACCAAGCTGAGGGGTGCAGTTCACACACCTGAGGGATGGGATGCCATCCAGAGGGACCTGGACAAGCTCGAGGACTGGGCCCGTGTGAACCTCATGAGGTTCAACAAGACCAAGTGCAGGGTCCTGCACCTGGGTCAGAGCAACCCCCAGCATCAGTACAGGCTGGGGGATGAAGGGATTGAGAGCAGCCCTGCCAAGAAGGTCTTGGAGGTGCTGATATAGTTGAAGATGTCCTTGCTCATTGCAGGGGGGTTGAACTAGATGACCCTAAAAGGTCCCTTCCAACGCAAACTATTCTATGATTCTACAATTGGTAGAAGTTGCTTGCACAGAGCCTGTCCACACTGAAGTATGCCAGCAAGCTTTTGAAAATCTGGCTGTACCTTTTCTCTTCTGGTTGTGTCTTTCTGCAATAGTGCAATACTCTGCTACAAGTTTTGGGAATCCTGAGTTAGTGCTGGGCAAGCTCTGAGGTTTTACACACCTATTACTGTTTCCTGTTATGATGTTGGTTGCTGTGAGTCTGAACCTGGTGGTATCTGGGTACCAAAAAGGTATGTGCTGCAAGTGTTGCAGTGCAGCAGAGCCTGAACAAGCCAAGTTCCAGTTTCCTGCTGACTTTCAAGGGATTGTCCAGAGTTTTTGGAGGTTCCTCTAAGTCTCACTAGATATCTGTCCAAATTACTTGGGTTCCCAGTTGGCTTCTGTGATGCTGACCCTAAATTAGTAAAATAGGCCTCAGGTAAAAGGTTTGAGGGTGGTGGTTTCATGAGACTAGAATGAACAACGTGAAACCAGGAGGTATGCGTACCTTTTAATGAAGAGAAGATAGTGAATACCTAGACTTCTCTAGAGATGTGGTTCAAGCAGTATCTCAAAAATCAGGCAGCCTGAAATGGGGAGGAGGGAGAGGATGGGAAGTCATGTAAAATGAGTATGGGTAACGAACCTCAGGCTCCAAAAATGAACTCTTGGGTTTGTCATATAAAAGAAAAGGTCAGTAAGTGTGTAATAGTAATACTAATGAATAAATGACCGAAAATGGGAAGAATGTTCAGGGAGGTGGATGGAGGGTGATACTTCTGAAAATGACTGAATTCAAAGCATTGTCAGTTCTTTGCAGAGCACTTCTCCACATGGACTCCAGGGGTTTGCTTTCAAGAACCAAAAATGAAGGGCTTTATCTGCTCTTGGCTTGAGTATGAGCAGAAATCCTGCTGTTAGTTTTGATTAGGCTGCTTTTCCCCTCCCTTCTGCTTCTGTGTGCGCGTGCTTAGCCCTTTCTTCCTCGGTTTGAATCGTGCTGCCTTTGCCACTTGACACCGGCGTTCAACATTAAGCAGCATCACCACTGAAATGCCTCCCCATCTCTGCTTGTCATTCCCACCCTGGTCCCTGCTTACAGACTTACTGAAAACAGCGATTTTTTTTTTTTTTTTTTTATACTGTAATCTAATACCATTAGGAAAAATAAGCTTGCCAGATTACGTTAGTAATATTTTGTGCAGATGGAAAGCAACCTGTGCATGCATTACTTTTGTAATAGTCCTTGAGACAGATACAAAATATCCACTAAATAATTTTGACTCAGTTTTCAGTGGCATGAGAAGTTAGATAAATCAGTGTTTTTTTTCCAATTACTGGCTATAATTTAAGGGTTGACTTGTTTGTTTTCACTGTAGGCTTTTTTTTTTTTTTTAAGAAAAATGAGATAGTGAGAATTAATCCCCTCCACCTTCCAAAATTCAGATGCCCCCCCATTATTGGTGAATCTACTAGGGATGTCCTTGACATGACCTTTACTTCCCTATCTAATATAGACACCACTTGATGGTGCTTGGGGAAAAGCATCCAGTTGCATTAGGGAAATTCTGTGATTATGTAAATAGCATCGTAATGCTGGTTCCCAGAAGTGAGGAATGTGGAGTGAAGGTCAAGTGCAAAGCCTCAGTTTTGGCATATCCTGACAGATGAGTGCTTGGCTAATTATGCACTGTGACTTCTTTTAAATGTCAGTCTTGCGACTCCTGAAAGAGGAAAACAAAGCAGCTCTTTTCCTATTTGAGATGTAACTAGGCTAGATACTACTGAAATCTCGCTAAGCTTTGAGATCCATCAGGGAGAAATGCTTTCTTAACTCCTAAGTTCTTTCAAGGCAAAAGATGAAAAAAAGTTTTTGGCTTACGTTATGTCTTGTTCCAAAGTAACAAATGAGAGTGATTTTGTAAATTTGTCCTTCCTTCCTTTTCTGCTTTAAAGAGAGTGGACTCGCTGCTCTATGTTTGCAGTGGCCTAGCCTTGCTGCAACCTTCCCAAACTCAGTAAGAGATTAGTAGAAGATGGTCTTGCCACAGGGTGCAATTTCAAGCAAGGCAGCATTATGAACTCACAGTCAGAATTCACTGAAACGCTACAGTAGTCAAGAAATCAGAGTACTGGACCAAAACCTACTTCAGTTCACCAAAATATTTCAGTGAGAGCGCTGCTAACGACACGTGTGGGAAATGTAACCTGACTTGTTTTGTGGTGCTCCTAGCCCTGTTGGAAGGAAGCTTTTCATTCAAGCTTGCCAAAAAAATTTGTTCTTTTTAAAGAATAAAGGCTTCTTTTGGAAAGTTGAGTGAAAAATATAAATTGTTGCACAACCCTGACTGGTCAAACAGCTTTAGTTCCAAACTTAATAGGCAAGTATGGACAGTGGGCAGCCAGAGAAAGGATGGTGATCAAGTGGCGTTGCACCTAGTTGATAATAGCAGCAAAGGGCTGGCAGGAAGGTTGCACAGAGACTGTACTGGCTTTTCTGGAGTGTTTGTTCTCTAGTGAACTAGGAGTTGGTGATTAAAAAGTTTATTTTTAACCCTGTAGCTGAGGCATAATGTTTCCAGCAGCCTGAACAAAGGCATCCAACTAACTGAAGAGGTGAGGGTGTTGGGTGACTTTACCCAGCTTGCCCTGGATGTGTTCCCAGCACGATACAAGAGTGTCTGGCACAGCTCTGCGGTGGGGACAGGACCAGTTGGTAACTGTTTGGACAGTAGCAGCCACAGTAAACTTTGGGTATCTAGTTGCTTTGTTCATGGTGCTTTATGGTGGCGAGTGGTATCGTATCACTTGGGCAAATGGAGGGATTGCAGTGGACTGCAACTTCCCTTTGCAGCTGTGGTGCTCAAGCAGGGGCGTAGAGCGGCTGACATAAAAGAGTAAGAGCTTATTTTTTGAGCTCATTTTTTAAGCTGTTTCATTCCCAAACATTTTGGACTGCAGGCAACTACCTTAATCCTCAATATGGTTTAAACGTTAAAGCGGCCTGATGCTACAGAGCTCTTACCGTGGCTTTACAAACCACAGTTTGGGAGCTGCTGATGTGGATAACTGTGTCCTTCTGGGGCAAAAGCCACTATGACCAAAGCATTTTAGTCTGAAGCTATGAAACATCTGTGCGGCTTGGGAGCAGCAAACGGTGCTGTTGCAGCGTTAAGGCAAAAGAGGCAGCAAGGCGAGGATAGCTGGGCAACTGGCAGAGACCTGCGCTTGCACCCTAAATGGCAAGACTGAAACGACAAGTCCTTACTGTTAATGGAGACAGCGTGGACTTCCAGGGAGTTAATCAAAATCACTGCCGGTGGGTAGATGTAATAGACTGCTGTCAGTGCCGACTTTGGCCTGCAGAGGTGACGCAGAAAGCTTTACCTGAAAGCACTAGAAGCAGAACCCCTGTGGCTACAGGTTACATCTTCCTGCATATAGAGAATACTTTTAAGTTTGAATAGGGCCAAATTTTAACAATGGGGCTTTGAAAACCAAGGGCAGGATTAGGTGTTTTTCCCCTGCAGTTCTTCAGGGTGCAGTCTTTGGTTTGCAGCCTCATAAACTTCGTCCTCTAGAATTCAGAGCTTGGATTATGATGTGTTCCTGTGGCTTTCCAAGGGAGGACGCAAGAACTACGAGACTCCCAATAGAGCAGAAAAAACTGATATAGAGTCATACTTGTTATCACTACACAAGGCACTGTAGCACATATGTAACGTTGTGTAAGCTTGGGGCTTACAGACTTTCATTTATGAAACAGTCTTGCTGTTGTAGTTTCATTATAGTTTATTCAATTCTAGACATTAATACTCGTTGCAAGTGCCCTTTATTTTATTCAGAGCACAGCTCTCCCATGCGACGGCGGCAATGTAAGGGTATTGTGAATGTCCAGGCTTCCAGCAGCATCCAAGTTAATAACACTCTGTGATGGCTGCTACAATTTCCCAAGGATCGGTAACAAAACGCCACTGGCCTGAGATGTCTGCTGGAGAGAGATGAATTAAACTGTGGGCTCTGCGAAAACCTCGGCAATCTGTTTTGTACGTCTGCCTTTCTAGGGATTTAAGCATGAGAGGGAATGTGTGGATGAGACAAAGATAAACTTCTTAGAGCTTAGGCTGTTTCTTCTCATTATAATTTTGAGCATTTCCCAAGTTGTTTTTCAAAGGGCTTGAGTAATTGCTCCTCAAAGATTGAAATAGTCTTTGCATTTTTTTTCAATCTTAGAAATTATAATACAATTTACTATGCATATATGTAGTCATTGCCCATAAAAAGGTGGTGCCTGAAAGATCTTTCTTACAATGTCTGTTTTGGGAGACATTTTTTAAAAACTAATATGTGCATGATATGTTGGCTTTTTAAAGCATTTTTACACCAAATAGTTATGTAGAAAACCTTTGCTCTTTTCTGCTCGTTATTTAAATAGTTGAACTCCCCACTGGTGTTCATCATAACCAATGGGAAACTATTGCAGAGCTAATGGTGAACAATTTACACAGGGACAAAATATGTCTATGCTGTGAGAGACCCAGAGTTACAGCCTCAACAGTACCGCAGTCAGAGGAGACCGCAGCGCATGTTCCCCTGGAAAGGATACAAGTAATTGGATAGAATGATCAAATAATCAAATGTCCTCTTGGTTTTCAATGTAGGTCAAAAGACAAAACCTTTTTTTTTTTAATGGAAAGTTGCTCAATTTTGTTAGCTGAAGTCAATATGGCCTGAAAAGTCAAGTTTTTAAAGCAGCTGGAAACAAGGAGAAGCAGCTAGTAGAGGTCTGTACCGTAGCCCCGCGCTAGTTTGTAGTCACAATGAAGTGTGGAGGAAGATTGACAGCTGCTTTTAACACTATGCACGCAGGCACACACTCCACCACCTCTCCACTTTTTTTTTTTTAATTGGATCTTACTCTTTTCCATTATAAAACATCTTTACCTTTTAAGAAACCCAGGGGAGCCAGGGGGGAGAGAGTTAAATTTGGCCTTTACATTCCAGCTATGGCAACTGCCAGGTAAGGACCACGGCAGTCAAAAGCGGTCTTGAGCAAAGGTGTTGCCTGCTGGAACCCGTGTGCTGCCCCGGCAGCTGTGGGGACGAGCCCCGTATCCCTGCATCGTCAGAGGCATCTTCGCATGTCCTGCTGCGCCTTGTCAGCTCTGTCACAGACTTTTTCCCTGCTCTCGGCGGCTTAACCGTGCCAGTAACGGGAGCTAATTCAGGTTTTCCTGTGAATTAATTCTTAAGGTGGCTCTTAATCAGCAGCTAATTTACACTGAACCACTGGTGGCAGGCTGTGACACGGATAAATTGTATAAATGGAAATTTATTGAAGTGGAAGTTATTTTTTTTCCCCAGTAAGCGTGTGCCAACAAGGGAAAATGGGAAGAATGTGCTTCGGTGAACATCGGCCTCAGGATGTTTCCCTTGGGGCAGGGCTGACCCCCAGTTTGGGAGGCTCGTTCTTAGTTCAGGCAGTTGGATGCAGGCTCGTCTTGATCATCCTGTTGAAAATACGTATTTTCAGATTCGCATAAATTGCCACTCTGCTTCTGTCTTCGAACTCATGTGCTGTGTCGCTCGCTGGTAAATCCCCTCTTCTGTGGGACATAAAGGGCATTGAGATGCGTGGGTCGTTCCCCGGGACTGGCTGCTGGTTACAGCCCCGTGTCGCTGACCTGGCCAAGTTCCCTGAAGGCAGCACTGCTGCAAGGTAATTTCTGTGGCGAATAAACGTTTCCTGAATTTTTGTGCATTTTATCTGAAAGTCACCTGGTCTGGCTTGTCAGTCATCGCAGCTGCCAGTATGTGAACCACATGAAAGATGGAAGCTTTCAGGGCGCTTTGAAGTCTGTGAGACTTGCATGCCTTGCTTCTGTGGAGCTAGTGAGATCTGATTTGAAAACCATTTGCTTTCATAAACAATTTTTGTCTCAGATGTGAATTTCAGATTTCTTTTTTCATCTGCAGTATGCTATATATAAACATCATAGGTTTGAGGGTACTAAGACACTAGACAGATCTCATAACTGTTGTGCACCGTTCCTGACTCATGCTCAGAGCAAAATATTAATTTTTATTTTCCAGTTTTTCCAAGGTACCTGGCTGAGATAATCTGTATCTTGTTACAAAAAGTAGCAGTTGAATAGCAATTGCTTTTAAGACTTTGACTGAAGAGGTAGCATGTGGAAAAGCTATTAGTTACAAGAATGTTTTAAAGCTTGTTCAGGTGTGTCCCTCTGAAGAATTAGCTCTTAGTCATTAAGGTTCATTGATTTTTTAAAAAATTTTCTTTTTCTCTCTGTTGGTGGCCTTGTTTTGTTTAAAGCTATTGCTTAAAATTGTTTTTTTCCTTTCGACAAAGTACTTTTTGAGAACATCATCTGATTATCGTCGTCCAGGATACTTATTTAAACACATGGCTTCGCAAAGCTGTGGTTGTACTTCATGCATGTTCAAAAAGCAGTAGAGGAAAGGAATTGGTCTCCAGGTAACTCATCGTTTCAAATGCTTCCAAGTGCTTTCAAATTGTATGTGAAGTGGGACTTAAAAAGGAAAAGAAAGAGGAGGCGTGGTCAATTTTTTTGAAGCATCGTACTGGATTTAGAAGCTCTAGGCTGAGACTCCAGCTCTGCAGTAGGCTTCTGACGTTGCCTTTGGTAGGTTACTGGAACAGAGAGCTGGATAACTGCCAAATTGTTCTTTCATCAGGAAGACTGGGTGTGTTGAAGCTGGGAGAAGAGCGTACTGATCACAGAACGGCATTTCTGGGTTGAATGAGCACGTGTGTGCTCTGACACATATCTTGTGCTAAAAAATCCTGTGATTGGGCATTTGCTGAGAAGGTCCAAGGTGAAATTCTCTTCAGCTGGATTATGACCAAAGATTTGAACCCGTTTGGAAGGTAGCACCTGAACAAGGGAGGTCTTAGCAATTCTGGGCAGGGGTAACGTTGATGCCTCTTTCCCCCTCTCAAAGGATCTTGGTTTTGCTTTGCTGCAGCATGGAAAGGATTTTGAGATATCAGAGTCCTTTGTAGCAGGAAAAGCAATTTTTATCTTGAGCTTTGTGAGTTTCTTAACATCTCAGAGCTTCTATACCCAATCTATAAAATGAAAGGAAAAGGATTATTTTGATTTGTTTTGTCAGTCACTGCCTGTGTTTGGACTGTAAGCTCTTTGGGGTAGATCTTTCTGCATGCACAGTAGCTGTTGTAATATCATGCTGATTGGTTATTGTCCTGTTGTTATATTATGAAGAATCAACACCAAGACAAATGTTTGTCAAATTTTATCCTCCTTCAGGAAAACATTTATATTGAGTTGATGTTCAAACACTGAAACCATTTCCATTTCTAGCACAAAATAGTGATTCGTAATTGTACAGGAATCTTTCAGGGTTTGCATTTTAAGTTGTGTCTTGCAAGCCGTGTGAATATTTCCAGACCTTTGTAAAGTGTGGCTGAAATGTGGTGCTCGTGCAGTAGAACTGCCAGCCCGCAGCGGTAGTGGTTCCCCGCTGCGGTTACTTGTCCTGGACGGGGAAGCGAGATACAGGGACTTGGCCAAGGGCCCCCAGCAGATGCTGCCAGAACAAGGGTTTGGATCCAAAGTCTTTGAACTCAACTCTGTTGCCCTCTTCTTCACTTAAGGAGAAGGTTAAGTGTGAGAGACAGACCGGTGCCAAATCCAGCTAGGCGGTTGTTAGGAGGCAGCAAGTTGCAATAGAAGCCGTAGGGGCCATTTTGCCCTGGGATTATCCTCCCTGAGCAGTTTCTCTTGGAAAATGTCCCGTGTACGAATTAGAGGTCTAACTCTGAACACAAAGAACTTGCTGTAAGGGCTGCGCTCAATGACGTTCCTTGTCCTCGAGAAGGCAGGGTAGTTGGCCATCCCAAGAAGGTGGGGCTAAGGATGCAGGTAAAGCTGCCAAGCAAAATAAATACTGTGGTATAAGATATCATCACTTTGGGAGTGGGGAGAAATGGAAACTGAAAGGAAGAGAGGGATATAGCAATGCAAATAAGAGAGATGGAGCAATCAGGTGGAAAGGAGATCTAGGGTAAGAGAAATTTAAAGCTAAAGCCCAACTGCACATATATATGTGCTTGGAACATTCAGTAAGTCTCCAGATCTTCTGGGTCCTTTCTCCACTGTCCTGGGCTGTGCAGAAAAGAGAAGAGGGGGCACTGCCCCAAACTTAGGTCTCCACTGTCCACTACTTATTTCTGTACCCAGAGATGATTTTTCATGGATCAGGTCTTTGTTCTGCTGGCAGCAGTTGCTGCTGTGGGCCATCACGTTGCGCTGCGACCTTCTGCTCATCAATTTAAAGCAGTCAGTAGTAGCCTTGTTGGCATCGCAGGGCCTTTTGCTGTGTCCAGTGTGGCAGGTGAGCCACGCGAAGAGGAAAAGATTTATTTCACAGATCTCAGGAAATTGCCTTGATTTGAGCCATTCATCACTTTGAGTTTGTAACCTTCTGTGGATGTCACCCAGACAGTGGTTTTACTTTTTATATCTTTTCTGGATGTTTCTTGATGTCAAATGTAAAGAAAGCAGGACTGTTATGTCCTCATTCTGCTCAACAGACAGGCCTTTCTCGAAAGACACTCCCTGAACGGGTGAATACTATCTAATCCCCTGTTCTAGCTCTAAAGGTTGGAGTAGGATCAGAGAATAGTTTTCTTACCTGGGCCTGTCATTCATAAAATAACAGCCAAAACTTTGCTTGCAGTCAGAGATTGTTATCAAAGTCTAGTAGCGTTGGTGGGAGAGGATCTGGAAACTCTCTCTCCCGTGATGCAAGCAGGCAGAGTCTCTACAAACCCTGTTTTTTCCATCTGCTTCCATTCTTTCTCTCCTTCCTCTCCCCCCTCGCCCCCGGCTTTTTTTTCTCTCTGGTTTGGGGAAATGGAAGAATCCTTTGTTTCCAGGTTGTCCTCAGTAACCACGTAAGCTTCCCTCCAATGCTGATAGTATAAGAATCTCTCCATCAAAAAAGACTTTATGCCTTACAGGACAGGTGTCTAAACTTGTACAGGCTTGAAAATAAACATGCATCAAAAGAACCATTTCCAGTTTATTTAAATGCTATTTTTCTGGAAGAACCTGGGAACTTCCTTCTCTTCAGTGAAAACTGTTGGGTACATAAATGGTTTTTATCTCTGCTAACCTGTAACAAGCATTGTTAAATTGCCTAATAATTTGGTCATCACTAGTTTTCTTAAAATCAGCTTTCCTCTAGTAAATTGGTTACAAAACTGTGCTAGTGACCATGTTTAAATATTATCAGTAGCATCAAAGAAAAGTGAGCATGCATTTCCGGAGTTGAATGCCCTCGTCCAAAAAGATACTTGCAATGTTGCTGTGAAGACCTGTTACTTCACATGGCTATGTAGATCAGAACAGTCTTAAAAACTGTCTCATGCATACTAAGAGATGCTACTTTCTGTATTTGATTTTTTTTAAATTTTGTTTTACCCTTTAAAGCTTTTGTTATGTTGAAATGTTATGAGTCGCCTGAGCTTCAGCGGTAGGTGTTGGAAGTTGATCCTGTTTAAGTGCTCCTCAACAAGACATGTCTAATTATAGACCGTTGCATAGGGGGAGATTCATAAATGGCTGATCTGTAGCTAAGAATGGTTTTGAGGTGTAACCTTGAGACTGACTTGTATGCATGAAAATCATTTTGAAGATTGAGTGACTAGCGATTAGTAAGACAAAATGAAAAATGTTTTTGCCCTGCCAGCTGACCTTCTGCAGATCGGGGCTGGTTTTCCACAGAGAAGTGCTTAGCAAGAAGGAGAATGGGTTATGCAATTTGTTGGTTTAATTTGCATATTTATTCAAGTGCATCTTCCCAGTGACCTCCTAATAGCAGAGCAGTGTCAGGTGACAGTGCTTTTGCTGTCGCTGATGTCTGCCACGGTATCAGGCTGGCTTGTTCAGGAGGCGGGAAGGGCCAGGCTGGGTTCCTGTCCATGCCAAGGAGAAAAGCCTTCTTACCCGACCCAAAAACCAGAGTGTTCATACATGTATCTTTAATTTGATGGAGTGGGGCAGAGGGGCTAGGAGAGATGGGCAACGACTCAAGTGTTACCAAGGATCTGGTCTTCGTGAGGTTGAAAATCTTTTGGTTGCTCAAGCCAAAGCTCATGAGACTTGCCTGGCACTGATGAGAACTGGTTTTGGATACAGCCATAGTAGAGACATCCTTTCTGCCGCTCTTGCCGGTTACTGATGGTGTACCCATGCACTGAAGGTGCGAGGAACAACTCATTTTGTGAATAATAGAGCAGCTTTCACAAGTGGTGGAGCCCCAGGATGGGAGTCAGAACTGACTCTCCTGCTTGTCTGTGTGACGCAGAAGCTGCTGTAATGTGGAGTAGAAGCAACCAGGTGGTTTCACATTCACCAGCAGCATACAAGACCCAGGGGTCATTACCTGTTTCCTGATGAATTGTCTGCAGTTTGAGATTTGCTGTAAGGATGACCATCTCTTTAATACCAACATGTGATTTTTTTTTTTTTTTTAAACTGTATTCTCACATTCAGATTCCCTCATTTATATTAATAAATAGGTTGTGGTATTGCATGATGCCAGATGGATATTTGAGAAATAATTTGCTTATATCCAAATTGTGAAATATTCTTGCAGCTCAGCTGGATCAAATTAAATTTTAATTAAAAAAAAATAACATGTTTACTTGAACCAAAACATTGCAAAGCAATAAACTAGTGAATTAAATGCAAATTTGGGAAAATAATGCAATACAATGCTACCTCTACAGAATATTTTTAAGAACTAAATTTCTGTTAGGCTTCTGTTTGGATTTTACTTTTAAAATAATGCTTTTGAACAGTTAGGGACTATAATCTTCTGCTGGTATGTGACCAAGGTGAGTCTCCTGGAAAACACACTCAGCCTTAGAATTAGTAGTAAGTGGAGCAGAAGCAGACAGGCAGGAGGAAGCAAGAAAGTCTTACCACAATGTTTCCTTGAAGTTAACTTCTTTTTTTTCCCCTTTTCCCTTGTTAAAATACATGCTTTTTATAGAATCAGAGTATTATTATCCTGCAATTTAGAGAGAACTTTTGGTATACTTCTGATAAATTAATTTAACGATGGAAAAGATCTAGATAAGATATGAATACTTATGTTCATCAGTTTCTTCCTGGGGCTAATGAGTTTTGACGAATTAAATAATGTTTAAGGCTTTTAAGTACTGTCTCATTTTCAAAAGAACATCTTACCATATAAACATGGTTTCTGTCTTGTTTTGTCACTGATGTCCTTGCCTACCAGATTTCAAAAGCGAAACACAGAAAGATAATTTAATGTCTGTCTCTCTCCCTGACTAGATTATCAGCGTCTGATGACAGTGGCAGAGGGGATCACGACGCTGCTGTTCCCATTTCAGTGGCAGCATGTGTACGTCCCCATCCTTCCTGCCTCTCTTCTCCATTTTCTGGATGCTCCCGTTCCCTACCTGATGGGGCTGCAGTCCAAGGAGGGAACCGACCGCTCCAAGCTGGAGCTGCCTCAGGAGGTCAGTGTCTTGTCTTTGGTCTTGCTATCCTGAAATGTGTTATTAATATTTGTGTGAATCGCTGCTGGAAAATGCCATACCTGGCATTAGGACGCTTCTTTGGCACCATGAAGACTGTTTGCCAGCAGGAGTGAGGTCATGGGGGAAGCCTCTGCAACCCTTCCTGGTCCTTTTCTGAATTTAATGAGTTCTGCTAATTGCATTGACTTCTAAATGCTTTTCCGTCTGCTTCTTGCTGTGATGCTGAACGTTTCTCTGCTTTGCCTACATCACATACTTCACCGAGTTCTGTTACTCCTTGTCAGCATCACAGTCCTATTGACAGAGGGCTAAAGAGTGTTTCATCTGGGGATGGTCTTTATGAATCTGGATCTCAGGTGCAGTTGCTAGAAGGTGTAAACCTGTCCCTGACCACCTGCTGCTGCTGAGAAGCATATCCCGTCCTGCCAGCCTTGTCCCACCCACGGTGAGCCCACGTGTTCCTGGATGGGTTAAGGTCTCTTACTAGACCAGCATCCTGGCCTCAAACAAGCCAGGTTTGCATTAATACCGTGCCTGTGAACCACCAAGAGGCATACACACATGCATACTTTAAAAATATTGACTCACTCCAATGATGGTCCTTTGACTGAAGATCTTCAGTCCTCCCTTGCAATGGGAATTGAAAACTTTTCCTGGTCTATCACTTTTTTCCCCAGAGAAAAAAAGGAAGAAAAGGTCATCCTCCTCATCTAGGTGTTAGTCACTGGTGATGGAGAGGGAAATAGAAATTTTTCTCCTGAAAATTTGAGCAAGATGATTAAAACTGCTTTGCATTTTAACCTGGCCACTGATCACTCTCCGTACTGCAAAGTCTTTGGGATATTGCTAGCCTGTCTGCATTCAAGATGGTGACTGGACACCTCTCTTGAGCATACCATGCATTTTAACTTGCATTTCTACTTAAAATCAGTGAGATCCCTAAGGATAACTGTTTGTATGACTGTAACACCTCGTGACCGTGGCACGGCTGTGCTCAGCTCCATGCCGGGACCCCTCCTGGGGCCAAAGTCCCTAAGGCTTGCTTTATATGCTCTTACTGAGAAGGCAGGTGGGAGCAGCAGCAGAGGAGAATATGCAGGAGGGGGAGTTTGCTTGTGAAAGTGGAGGGATAAACACAGGACAAGGACAATATGGTTTTAAGAAAGGTCTGTTTTAAGTATTAGGTGGAGGTGACTGGTTATTAGCCTAGGTGGCACGTAACAGTACAAGTCCAGTCTTACCTCGTGGATGCAATGGCTCAATTGCCTGAAATTTGCAGTGGTGTGGAAACGAAGCTGGTATGTAGCTATGCTTTTCAGTAAAACCATGCTAATATTACATAATTACTGTGATTTTTAAAATTATTAGTCATATGCTTTTAGTTAGCAAATTAAGCTGTCATTTTCCCTAAATTAAAATTTTAATGTGGTGGGCTTACAGTATCACTGGAATAACAAATTAAATATTGCCAGTGAGGAAAGAGTAATAGTGGGGTAGAACCCCACCCCTCTGTTACGATGTTTAACAAATGAGTGAAAAATATCAGCACAGCATTTATGAACACCACAGGTCCAGTAATAACTGTGGGAGAGGGAAAGAAAGAAAGGGTATTGAACAGGGAAGATCTTGAATCGCAAATACCTCTAGACAATAAAAAATAGAAAATCCTTCAACATGTGATGAAGCGGTGATGAAGCGCTGTTCGCTTTTAGCATTCCTTTATTGTTCAGGCCAGGGGCTAGCTTTTCAAGCTCTTGGTCTAAATATAAACCATTTGTTTGTTAGAGATAAAAATGCTAGCAACTGGCCATCGTGCTGTCTTAAGGTTACTAATCTCTCTGCATTAACTTTAATCATCAGACGTTTTTGAAGAGAGAAGTGAGACCAATTCCCCAAGGGTTTTCTGAATCCAAATCTCATTTTTCAAATTTTGTAAATGATATGCAGAGCTGAAATTAAAAAGCCTTTGAAATGAAATAGATAAGAAGACAGTCCCTAAGCTAAAGAACTGTACTGACGCATACCACAACTCTTTAATAGCTGTATAGTTAAGTAAAGCAAATTGTTTTGTATGAAGAAATGCTTTTCTTTGTACAGTCCAAATTCATTATGAAAAAGTAAGCTGAAGGGACGCTTCTGCTTTATTAAATGAATCCTAATACCCTTTAAAGTATCTGTGTGAAAGGTGATTAATGTCAAACACATCCCTGAAATATCCAAAATATAACCATGTTTGCTGTGGAATGGATTGTCCTGCTAAAGGAGGAAAATACGTCCTTTCTGTTCATGTAATCTGAAGATTAGTCTACAGTGTTTGGTGAGAAGAACAGTAGAAGTGCCTTGGAGAAGGTGGAGGAGCTGTGCTAATGGCCAAGTCAGGCTGACAAAGACCTGCTGCTGCTGCCCTGTGGGTTCCTGCAGCTCGTTCTGCAGCTTTATGCCAGGGTAAAACCCTTCGGAGCTCAGCACCTTGGGAATCTGACCCGGTTTAAGATTTTATTCGGCACAGTGCACTCAGAGAATTTCAGCTGTAAGCCGCAGTTCAGAAGATCAATTACTGTGTTTCATTCTGCTATTATTCCTGAGGGTGCATTTGCAATGTAATTAATTTTTATATAGGGTTCTTCCATCCCCCCATTGACACTTTCTAGTAAAAGTCTCTGCTCTACTAGATTCATATCTTCACTTACCTTTAATCTTATGGGCTGAGATCCATCTCCATGCATAGCAGAGCTGTCTAAAAGCACTCAGTTTAAATCTCAGGCAGAGGAATTGCCAAGATTAAAAGCCTCCATCGAAGTAGGGGGTAGGGGGGAGTGGGGAAATAGGGCTTGACCTCCAGTGGACAAGCTATACTCAGACACGATCCCAAAGGATTTGCATGGGACCCTCTTCTATAGCTTTGCTCGTAGCAGCATTATCTTTCTCACTGAATACCTTGTTCCTTGGTAGCACAGCTACAGAGGTTTCTTGCAGTTGGGTCCTAGTAAAATAAACGTGCCCTTGAGATGCAGCAATTCACACAAATAGTATTTACGTGGGCTGAGAAGTGGTGCTGCACATCCTGCTTGCTGATGTGTCCTTGTCTGGTCTGGGAGGGGATATCACATCTTTGTAGTTGGAAGTTTGGGATCTGCAAGTCCCAGGAGAAAAAGAGGGGGCAGGAGACTTTATTTGTTAAATCATTGCCATCCAGTTGGCCCCCAGCTTTACTGAAATCTGAAATGTCACAGGCTAGACAACGCAGCTTAAGTCTCCTGCATATGTGTGCTCTTACCCTTTTGTTTGGAAGCACCCTGGGAAAACAGGGCTACTTAGCAGAGGAGCCAATTCAGTGCTGAGCGTCCGTTTTGAAACTTCTCTTTGTATTTCAGGCAAACTTGTGCTTTGTAGACATCGATAACCATTTCATCGAACTGCCAGAGGAATTCCCCCAGTTCCCCAACAAGCTGGAGTTTATCCAGGAAATCTCTGAGGTTCTCCTGCAGTTTGGGATCCCGCCGGAGGGTAACCTGCACTGCAGTGACAGTGCCACCAAACTCAAGAACCTGGTTCTTAGCGACTTCGTGAACGACAAGAAGAACGGGAACATCCCTGGCAATGCCCTCAACATGTACGAGCTGCTGAAAGGCAACGAGACGATCGCCCGCCTGCAAGCTCTTGCCAAGAGAACGGGCGTGACGATGGAAAAAATGACCATCACGGCTCCCCTCGCGGAGAAGGAGAAGCATGGGAAGTTACCGTGTGAGGAGGTGGAGCTGAGGGACTACAAACTGAACGTGCAGCTTCGCGAGGTTTTCGCCAACCGCTTCACGCAGATGTTTGCAGACTACGAGGCTTTCGTCATTCAGGCTGCCCCCGATATGGAGTCGTGGCTGACAAACAGGGAACAAATGCAAAACTTTGACAAAGTAAAGATAGCTGTGTATTAATTTTTCCATCTGAAAGTGTTTTGGGGAACAGAGGGGGAGAATAGCTGTATTATGTATATATAGCCTAGGTACTCTTTAATCCACCATTCCTCATCTGCCTGGCAGAGATTTGTCCGTTTTGGTTACAGAGGGCCAGACTGCCTGCCCAAGTAACGTGGTGCAGATCCACTGAGCCGGTCAGAGCCATTCTGGCTTATATGAACTAAGCTGGCAGGGGTCTGTCCAGCTGATGGGGCTTCTTCTGTGGGTTTGGTGGAAGGGTAGCAATGGGAAGTGACTTTTTTTTTTTTCCCCCTCTTTTCTTTGCTGAGAGGAGAGGTGCACATATGAGACAAAACCCAAATCCAGTCTTTCTTGTTTCCTATATCTCGCAGTAGGGCTTTTTGTTAATGAGTAGTGTTGTTCTGTAGAAGGTTACCACATCGTTACGGCAGAAGAGTGCTGTTACGGTTCCCTTGTAGTGTGTACACAGGAGTGAAAAGGAAGCTGAGATTAGAAATGGGGAGATAAACTGACTGTGGGCCAGCAAGAGGAATGAGAAGCATTTGGAAGCTTGCACAGTTGTTATTTTCTAGTGACTCTGCAAAGTAGATAGTGCTCTTAGCCATCAGCTTTTTCAGATACAAGTCCTTCTCCAAGGAGAATGTTACAGGGATAAACAGTCAGGAACAGACTAAATATTGATTTGATTCAGGTTTTGATTAAAAAAAAAAAAAAAAAGCTGCCATGCCTTTTATTGGTCTTGTTTGTATTTAGGCATTGAACAGTGCAGCATTCAAAAGGAGGGGGTTGTTTGGGCAATCTCTGCTAGTAATGCTACTATAAAATGGGCTGATAAGGTTAGGGTTTTCAAACCTCAGAGACTTAGGCACACGCTCAATTTTAATTGGAATGTCATGATTAATTGTCCTGCTTAGCCTCACAAAAGAGCATTAGCTGAAGAGCACTGTACACCCCTTGATATGTATGTATGACACCTTAATAAGCGGTCGGGGCCTAAGCAGGGTTGCACAGACCAGAGGTTCCGAGTGGGCACACATGGCAGCGGTCTGCTGTGGCTCTCACAGGGCTCCTACTTGCGGGTGGTAGCTGCTAGGCTGCTTTGAAAGAGCTGGCAGCACAGGCACTTCTTCAGTAACTCCATATTCCCTTTAGCTGTCGAGAAGCCTCCCCGACTGCTTATTTCTCACGGTCCTGACCGAAGAGGTCAC
Organism: Phaethon lepturus; assembly: GCF_000687285.1. Taxonomy (NCBI): domain Eukaryota; kingdom Metazoa; phylum Chordata; class Aves; order Phaethontiformes; family Phaethontidae; genus Phaethon; species Phaethon lepturus. The sequence goes on from NW_010526783.1 coordinate 78,534, forward strand.
CTGTGAGCCAAATAGCTGGGCCCTGCCCTCCCCAGGAGGTGTTTTTTGTGGTAGGGAGGCCTTGTCCAAGCCTCCCCGTTGGCTGCTGGGTCGGTTCTCTGCTGCAGGACAGCTTGTCGTGTTGACGCCAGGCGGGAACGTGGCACTAACGAGCTGTTCTGTATTCCAGGCTTCCTTCCTTTCGGACCAACCCGAGCCTTACCTCCCATTCCTTTCACACTTCATTGAAACACAGATGTTTGCAACCTTCATAGACAATAAGATAATCTCCCAGTGGGAAGAGAAGGACCCTTTTCTGCGAGTTTTTGACTCCCGGATTGAGAAAATAAGGCTGTATAATGTCAGGGCCCCTGCACTGCGGACGTCCAACTATCAGAAATGCAGCACTTTGAAAGAAGCAGGTATGTTCAGGTGGGCTAGTGAAATATTCAGAAGTACAATGTCAGCCACAAAGAAATACATGTCTTCAGTCACCTGAGCGTTGCAGCCAGTGAGGAAGCCCTAGAGCTACCTGAGAAGGATTCAGTGGTGTTCTTGTTTTCCCTAGACAAAAACTTCAGCATGCTTTTAAACACCAAAAACAGCAGGAGCCTTTACCTTCCCTTTGAGCTCTCCTAGGCTGGTGCCTTTAATAAACACAAACCAAATGCCAGGACTGGGCTCACTGTTTCTCATTTCAGGCGGCTCCTCTTCCATTGCCAGGAGAGCTTTCCTTCACCGTGGTGGTGGGACCAGGGCCAGCCACACTGAGGAGCCAAGCCCCGGTGTCTGCTCCACTGGCCTCATCTCCCCCCTGCTTCCTGTAAAAAGACCTTTTTTTTTTTTTTTTTTTTTTTGCCTTATGCAATTTGGTTGGAGCAGCAGGGGATGCTGGGCACCTAATCCTGTGTGGCATATTTAGTAGCTCCAGCAATAGATTCTCAATGTTAATGAACAATATCCTGTGTACTGAAGATTTGGATTTTTTTTCCATTACAGTCAGAGGATGCATTTTCAAATTATACTTGAGTTTCTTACCGTGCAAGTATTTATTTCATTTTCAAGTAATACAGGGATATTACACTCTTAAACTCATTGGGACACGTATTAATGAACTGGGGCAAACACATTCCTCATGGTGGTTGTTTTGTTTTTTTAAATTCCTTCAGAGCATTTCACTTGTTACAAATGTGGTAGAAATGGAAATCCTATGTCTGCTTAACTTTTTCTATTTAAAATCAATTCTAATTTGCAGGTCGACTGTCTATTCAGCGTCTAGTTTTGGTAGATATTGTGGCACCGGAACCTCATTTTCTGTCTTGTGAAAAGCAGCAAACTGATAGTAATACCAGCTTTCCTTCATATTTATCACTCACAATATATGTGACCCTAGCACCAATCCAGCACCTGTTTGTTTAACCTACTATTTTCGGAATCCTTCAAACCTCTGACCCCACACTACCCAGTCCTTCTCTCCAAAATAAAACTGTACAAAGTGATTTTTTTTTTTTTTTTTTTTTTTGGTAGAGGGGGAAAAAGAAGTTGCTGAGTTTCTAATGATAATGTATGTAAGTCTTATGACAGTTTCTTTCCCATCACAGTTTTATAAAATAGGAAATGAGTTCTGTGTTGTTCTTGACGAATGGAAAATGGATTTAGCTTCCATATTTTTGCATATTTATTCACTAGTCGTGATATGCCGAAAAGAATGGGCCTGCCCGTTAATGGCTGGGCTATAAAGACTTGAATATTAAAGTTGCTAATTAAATGCTGATTCCCCCATACACCCCCTTTCCCGTCTCCTTCACACTGCATCTGGCTCAGTGTTGAGAGGGTGACAGATTTTATTTTCATCCTGCTCAAGATTTGAGTTGAAGTCCTCACGTCCTTAAAGCAAGAGACTGAAGCGCATTAGTCTCAGGGGAGTGGAGGTTCCCGGGGAGCCCTCTCTGGTCTTGCTGTAGCCTCCCCTGTTTCCAAGCATCTGTTCATCTTCTTGATGCTGCTCAGGCCTTGCTACAGTTAGCTATGGGTTTTGGTTTTGTTTTTTTTTTTGAAGGCCTGTCATCCAGTAATGGCATGTCTAATTTCAGGAGGAGGGTCATTATAGGTGCCAGATGTTTGCAAAACTCGGGTATCCGTCCCCGTGCGTCTGCCCAGGGAGACATGTCTGGGGCAAAGCAAGGTGCCCGACCTGACAGAGAGTTGCAGCCGGCCTCAGAGGCCTCCGTTCTGCTGATGGAGCATTAAAGCCAAACCACAGAACTGCAGGGAAAGATTGCACTGCTCTTGCTGAATCATAAACCGTCTCGTAGGCTCCTGTAAATACCTGCTTGCTTAACGGCTAACTCGTTTGTGCCAATGCTAGTTGCGTTGGGTGAAGGAACTAAAAGCAAAATAACAAAATAACAGCGCAGATGTTCCCTCGCTTCTGTAAGCGACAGATTTCTGGGTGTAAAGTTGCTATTTAACTTCTTAGAGCGTTCTCAGGGATCGGAGCATGACCGCTTCTGTTGCCGTAGCGTGTCTTCAGGTGGTTCACTAACGCAGTTGTTCGCCTGTGACTGTGACTTGCAGCCCAATCCATCGAGCAGCGGCTGATGAAGATCGATCACACAGCCATCCACCCGCACTTACTCGATATGAAGATTGGCCAAGGGAAATACGAACAAGGGTTTTTCCCGAAGTTGCAGTCAGATGTCTTGGCAACAGGACCTACCAATAACAAGTAAGCACAGGTTTCATTTTCTGGATATGAAAGCAGGTTTCTCATATAAAAGATTCACGTAATTGGACAGTAGTCCTAATTTTGGATGGCTTCCGACCGGTCTAATGAACCCTAGCAATTTTTTCCATTTCTGGTTTGTACGGGCTGAATTTTTGAAGTTATAGCCATGGTTTGGGTTATGGTAGAAAGCATTGGCTCTGGTTTTGAGAAGATTCCTCAGTGCTATTTTCTCTTTCGGTGATAAGTACCCTGTCTTCTCATACATATTTTTAGTTTTATCATTGCTATAATAAATGTAAAATTCATTTCCTTACTGGTTTGCACTGACTAGGATAATTTGGAAACGCAAGCCAAAATTCAGGTTCTGAAAGAAATTTTGGTATCGAAGCCTCCACAGCATCATGCAGAATGAAATTAATCCCCACTCTATTCCTCTCTTCTTTAGCTGTTAGTACATGGCCCAAAGATTTTTATAGCTCTCTTTCAGTTTCCACGTTGGAGTAACCTGGAAGAATAACTTGGTGGGGGTGGAAAGTATGTGGTTCTGTACCTGGGTCTCTCTTCTGTGTCTGATACGGTTCTGTAGCGCACTTTGATATGAAAGTAGGGGTACCTATAGCTGTGGAATTGAGCATGCCATTACATAGTTAATTTACCTAATGTAAAATGAGAACGTGTAGTATTGATACACTTTACATTTATACCGTTGTAATATAAAGTGAGTGCTGTTAAGTTTTGGGTTGGTTGTTTCTTCTTTCTTTATTCCCACAAAACCCAGGAACGAGGAGCGGGTTTCGTCCCCGTCAAAAATGGAAGATTTGTGCATCAGTGCTTACTACTTCATGAAATTATTAGCTGAAACACTCACTTCCAGTTCCTGTGGTAGGCCAAAATGTGGGAGCACAGATAAATCTGAGAGCTCCAAAAGCTATGATTGTCCAAATGCTAAAGCTATCTCTTGTTTTAGACACATGCATGTGCACGTACACATGCCGCTCTGAGCTCCTGTGTGAGGTGCCCACTCAATTCTATTTATACACCTTTTGTGCACCCCAGTGCTAGCTTATCCCTTTTTAATAATTTACTAGGAATAAAACTTGCAAATGATAAAATAAGATATCCTTAAGCATGGAATGTTTAAAGAATTGCAATTCTTTGAAGGAAATAAAAAAAGAAAACCAACAACCAAAATGAGGAACGCGCATTTCAAAGTTCCTTTGTTTGCAGTCTTCTTGCAATCAGAGACAAAAGCTTATGGGTAATGCTCCCTTGAGGAATAGAGAATTTCTTCATCTTGTGGGATGCTGTGTTTAGCAGTCTGCCTCTTATCCTTATGGTAGGTTTCAGTTTTACAGTGTCAGCAACAGTGTGAGTGTGCCTAACCTGCTCGAAGTTGCCCACATCTTCTGACTCTATTGCAGAATCGTAGTGAATCTATGAATAAGCATAAAATTAAAAAAATAGTTTCCCTTATGCCTTTTGAGATGCTTCTGTTAGATTGGTATCTAGTCTAAAGCGTGACTTTAACTCATTGAGTGATAACTTGATTTAGGCAGCTGGTTTTGGTTTTCGAATTGCAGCGTATTTCAGAATTTGTAAGTACCAAAATCCCATTACTTACCACAAAGCGGTGTCAAAGTGACAAATGTTTGGAATTCCTCCAGTTGTATATTGCCAAAAAGGTCTGTAATTGGAAAATCTCAAGACCATCTGTTTATATCTTTCTGCTTCCTGGCTTTTTATGTGAGCAGCTGAGGACACTCTCTTTCTCTCTGGTTTAAGACATGTAATTCTGCTGAATTTACACCCACATGTAAAACAGATAGCCTTTTCATGCTCTCTGCGAATAGAGCATAATTCTCTTGACCACAAAATCAATTGAAGCATAGCCTTCCATTAATTTGAATTTTCCAGTGTATGCTTCTTGGAGATACCTTGTATTTGCCTATGGGGCTGGGGGAAGAGAACATTTCAGCTACATCTCCAGGCACTTGGCATGTAGCTATTGTGCGTGTTCATAAAGTTAATGCAAAGGATATTGCTGTGTAGATGAGAATTATTTTGCAGACTTCAGTTCTACGTAGCAAATTTTGTCCTGAATTTTGTAAGGAAGTGTTTTTGCAGGGAAAAAAAATCATTTCCGTGCTCCAGTTGATTGTTGTTGGACAGTAGCAAATAAACCAATTCAAAGCTGTTTTCATGAAAACCTGTCCTCACTGGCCAGCAATCAGATTTTTATTGTTTCCCTTTATGGATAGATAAAGGAACAAACATATAACTAGAGCTCGTAATGTTACCTAGCTATTCCCTTCCTGTAGTCAGGCAGGGCACTGAAGGGACCTCTGTCAGTGACTGGGCTGTTATGTTGTATAATAGATTGTATCTAAATCAGAAAGAGAATGCAAAGACCGAGCACTTTGAGTTTGTTTAGTCCTAGATCCTGTATGTGATCCCAGAAAACCACGTTGCCTAGAGAGGCAGAAATTGTGTTTGGGAGAGGAGGTGTCTGGCTCTTGCTTGCTGGGCATGGAGAGCGGGGCTTGGGGGCAGAGGGAGGGTTGACAGTCATCGTGGATCCCTTCCACTTAAACGCAGCTGGAAACAAGTGTTGATCACGTGTTAAAACACTGAAGTCTGTCATAGAAGTGAAGTCTAATAATGTCTCGTCTGTCAGCCCAAGGCCGTGCTCAGCAGCGTGCTTTGCCCCACTTCTGTCATTCCGCTGCCGCCTCCTGCTTCCCCCCAAGACGTTCTCTAGAAGACTGGACAAGGGGGTGAACCTGTGCTCCTCTGGCCCTAGCTAGCATTACACTTCTTGCTGCTTTCTTTCATCTGCTTGGTCATTTGTGGGTCAGGAGAGCACCTCCTTTTACATTTGTGCCTATTCTGACCAGCATTCAGACTGCAGGTGTGTGCTTGGTGTCGTCGGGGCTGGTCTTTACCTCTTTCCCCCGTGGTGATCATGAAACGATGACTTGCTCAGCTAAGCAAGAACTTCACTGAAAGTAACTCCAAACTGCACTTCACTGGAAAGAAACTAAAAGTTTAAAAACAAACAAATGGGGAAAAAAAAAAAAAAAACAAACCCCAACAGAAAACCCAAACAAATGAAACAAACCCCACCCCAAGCCCCCACCTCCATAAAATTGAAGAGGCGGCTCACAGGTATACCATTGCCCTAATCATCTTTTTGATCAAAACTGCCAGAACACGGAAAGACATTAACTGCAGAATATGCAGATCTAAACTTAAGCAAAAGGTGATAACTATCGTATCCAAATATTTCCAGAAATTAAAAGAAACATTTTTTTCTGTAAAGAAGAAAAATTCATCCCAGCTAACAGCAATTAGAAAAGAAAAACAAAACAAAACAAAACACCACCACTAAAACCAACAAAAACCAAACCATACCCAGAAACCCTACCCAGTTCTGCCCTCTTTCCCATCAGGCAGCAATGTCCCACTTGAGGGACTCCCTCTGCACTCATCGCCTTTGATACATCCCCCCTTCATGGGAAAACCTTCTGAATCTACAGACAGCAGCTGCAGCTTCCTGTGGGTTCAAAAGTGGCCCGTCCATGCTGCTTTAACCTTGTAAAGTAGTGGCTTCTGCAGAAGTCCTCCTAGAAAGTGTCCCAGGAGAAAACAGGCTGCAGTCCCTTAGGCAGTTTGTCTGTTAAACTGGAAAAAGCAGCAGTTTCTGGAGTCCTCCTTTCCTTTTTTTCAAACCCCAGCACTACACTGTGGTTTCTACGTGTTCCCCTCTTCCTTCCCTGCATGCATTTTCTGCCAGGATTTTGAAATTGTAGCTGGGACTCCGTTGGCTGGTGCATTCGCAATGATCCAGGAGAGGAATTTGAATGACAAAAAGCCAAGCTACATAAACACTTCATGGGTTTTGATTAGCTAATTGTTAAATTAGGGCAAATATGCTTACAGTGCAAAATTAAAACAATGAAACAAGCTGTGTTTTCAATTTAATTGATTACCTTGTAACTTAATTTGTACTGAGAAGCTTGATAAATGAGATTAAATACTGCAGAGGAAAACAGTGATTGCACACCAAGCATGGGAATACATTTGCATCCTGGGAATTTGTAGTGAATGCCTGCAAAGAGCAACTGAACTGGTTTTTTTTTTCTTAGTTTCATTTGGTTTTCGAAGGAAGGTTTTGCTTTGTTACGCATTTACGGAACGGCTTTATTTCTCCTTTTTAGCCTTTCTCTTTGTTTAGCCCTGTTTTTTCCACCTTCTTTATCTGAGCCCCGCTTTTCTCCTTGCTTCCTTCCCTGACCAGCCTGTTTCCTCTTCCCTGCCCTGGCTGCTTCTCTCTCCGGAGCCCTCTCGCTTGTCCCCCGGTTTCCTGCGCGCTGCACGCTTTTGTCTGTCTCAGCGTCCTGCCTGACCGGCAGCGAGCCCCAAAGGAGGGCGCGGGCCAAGCCCTCAAGCACAGACCCCGCTATGCTTGGGCTCCTCACCTGGGGCATTAGCCAAGTGATGCCTTGCTCCGACCCATGAAGCGGATTTTGAAAGTATTTGTTTGCTTGCTCCAGGCATTTGTTCCTGTGCTGCGCTTTGCTGACCTCACCACTGTGTCAGTATTTGTAAAGATGACGTGTTAGGAGTGTACGAAGTTGGTTGGTTTTTGTGCTCTGGTTTACGGCACGACTTACATGGGTACTGTCCCGTGGCCTCCATCACCGGCCTTCGCTTCAAGTTGCGAACTGCCCAGCCTTTATCTGCCTGGTGCTCTCATTCTCCTCATTTTTAAATAGGACTACTGTTTGCTTATTCGCTAACATCAACATCGGTTAATGTTTTTAAAGAAAATATTTTATATATATAGATAGATAGATAATGCAAAGTGGTTGCTGGATCTCTATATGATGATAGAATTCATTCTGGTTTTAACTAAATTATTTTTTTGAATGGGAAATGATCTGTCTCTTGTACAGAGTGCTTCATATTATATGGGCTTTTTCTGTCTCCTTATCTGTTGGGTACTGTTTTAAGACTAGCTTCAAAAATGGAAGATTTGTGCATCAATGCTTACTACTTCGTGAAATTATTAGCTCAAACCCTCCCTTCCAGTTTCTGTGGTAGGCCAAAATGTGGGAGCACAGATAAATCTGAGAGCTCCAAAACCTTTTTTTTTCTTCTTTCAGTCAAGCCAACAATTGCATTTTCAAGTACTATAGAGTAGCATTCCTAAAAAAAATTCCTGCAGCACGTCTAAATGAGTGAGAAATGAGCCAGCAATGAGCCAGCCACACACAACACTGATGTTGTTTAAATGTTGCGAGTAGGAAAAACTCACCTTTTAGGTATGAAAATCGGAAACAAGCAGTTGCTACACATTAGGTAACCTAATATAGCAAACCACTGGCAGGTGCAATGAGAATATTAACCACTTGTGTTCAAATACATTCATTTTCAAGAATAAAGTGTGACTTACGATCTGTGCTTAAAAATGGTTTCTGAAATAGGAACTATGTGCTATAGGGACTTGGAACCTGATGGGCGAGTCTCCTGAGAGCTGATCCTCTTCTCAGCTGGTGCAAGGTGGGAAAAGGGCAATTAACTTCTTTCAGTTAATACATCATTTTAAAATAGCTATGCAGAATTAAAGTTCACAGGGAGAGGTGTGTGTCTTGCATCCTGTATTCTATTTACTCTCCCCTGAACAGTGTTACTGTCTCAAGGGGACATAATCTGACGAGACAGCCTGTCGGCACAAGACCGCTCTCTGCAAGGCATTTTGCTCATTTTTGTCCACCCGATCAGCAGTTGAAAAGCTTTCCTCTTCAGCCCTGCAGCAGAGATGGAAAAGGTGCATTGGTCTCCATCTGAGCCTTCACCCTCCTTACCACGCAGCAGTGTGTGCGGGGCATGCTCGCGGGGCAGAAGCCCTCCCCTCTCCGCCCACCTGCTATCAGGTGGAGCTTGGTTTCCACCTTCCTTTTAGTTTGTTCGGTCCCACGTATATTTAAGTTGGAATCTCCGTGTAGTCCCGCGCAAACTACTTCTGATCCCAAGCGGGTTACGTGTGTGGTCTGCGCGTATTTAGCGTGTGCAGGTTGCGTGCGCGCTTTAGGGGCGTTTGGTGGAGGGTGTAGTACAGCTATGTGCTAATCTGTGAATAGAGGAACGCAGTCAGTTAGCTCCTGTGGTGGAAGTATATAGGTAAAAGGGGTATTGTCATGATGCGCAGACCTAAACAGCAGTCTGCCTCGGGAGGTGGTCTGTCTGAGGAGATTTGGGTTCTGTCCTACGGACAAGTGCATTTGTCTCCTTCTTCCTTTCTGTTATCACTGTAAATAGATTGTAAATTATGATAGTGATTTTCATGGCGATGGCAATATCAGTTAATTCCATCTGTGAACGAAGTTCTCTAGCAGCATGCTGCATGTATTGCAGTATATATCCTGCCTGTTACACCAAGGTCTGGTTTGGGTAGATGTAATTTCTTCATTTCTCCATGGAGCTTTCAAAGGGGAGGAAAGGGGGGGAGGTAGGAGGGGAGAGAGAGATGTACACATGGTTGCAGTGTAGCATGGCCAGTCCTGGTGTGAGGCTCCTGTTTTGCTAGATTGGTTTCTGACAGTTCAGCTTTGATGCTGGCTGCCTTGTCATTTTTATTACAGAAATTAAGCATCCCAGGTTAAGTATCATCTTTTTCAAGTGTCACCTTTACATTTCCTCCAACCTCTGCAAACCTGTTCCTATGCTTGTTGGGTCTAATTTGATATTAAACAATACTGACTTCACTGTCTTCATGTTAAAAGGATCTTAGTTGGCGCTGCCTTCATTTCATTTCTCTGTGTCAAACAGAGCACAGTCTTCCCTCTTCACCGAGAGGGTGGTCAAGCATTGGAACAGGCTGCCCAGGGAGGTGGTGGAGTCGCCATCTCTGGAAGTGTTCAAAAAACGTGTGGATGTGATGCTTCAGGACATGGTTTAGGGGACATGGTGGCGCTGGATTAGTGGACTTGATGATCTTGAAGGTCCTTTCCAACTTTAGTGATTCTGTGATTCCCTGGTCCCTCCTCTGAAATGTCACTGCTTTTTCACAGCCCCTGGAGGTGAAGAGCATTTGGACATGGGAGTTAGAGGCAGGCACGCTGCTGAAAAGAGCCTTTTCTCCCTTCTCCATGTAGGTAGTCCATGCTCATGGCTCTACAGGCAAAAAAGATAAGGGGAGGGGGTGTTTTTCGGGTCAGGGAGTACTCGGGCAACACCTAGCCTGGGCAGCAGCGCTGTCTGTGCTCCCGGGCACCAAGCGGCTTGGGGGCTCATCCCCCCAGGCAGGGAGCAGGCTGGAGGGCTTCGTCTCCTCCGGCGTCTGCTCCACGGCGTCACGAGCGGTGGTGGTTGGGCTGAAATCTGAGGACTAAGGGCTGACGACAAGCGGATGTTTGCCTGTGTGAGCAACAGTTTTCCTCAGCAGCACCAGGGCTGAGGTGGGTATGAGGCAGCAGCTGGTGGCAGGGCCAGGAGAGGCACCCGCATGGGATTTCGGCCACCCAAGGGGGATGGTGTGACCACTGGGCAGGGCTTTTACCCCCCTTAAAATCACTTCAAGTGACCAAAGGGAGAGGAGGAGTAATTTAAAATGCAGTCTGTGCTGATGAGAGGAGAGGGAATGGTTATTGTAATATTGAAGCATTATTTTGGGAAAATTCTGTGTGGCCCAGTAAAGAAAAGGCTTTAAAAGATTTTGCTGCTTAATCCTGCTTATCTGCTGTTGGATCTCCACAAAATCTCCCGGAGAGATTCAGAGTGGCATCCAAATGCACAGACCTCACCTGGCGCCCCGACAGCTCCTCTTCCTCAGCTTGGAGGTCGGGGAAGAGGGAGCGCGCAGCTCGCTGCGTGTGCAAGTGCTCCAGCTAATGAGCCGCAGTCTTTTTTTTTCATAAACGCCTAATGGTCTTTAAGTTTGTGTGCTTAAAATGTTCAAATAGTTCTGATTAATAATCTGGAGAATGGTCTGTGCCTTCTCCCAGATGGAGCACAGGGCTGGAATTAACTGAAAATGCTTTAATGAAGGTGTATTACTTGTAATTATTCTGTGGCTTTCATTCTGCTTTCACTTTTGGTGAGACGTCTTCCCTCAAAGGACGCTTCTGGCAGTTCTTACATCTTCCAGTAACTGTAGAAATGCAGGATCCAAGCTTTGTCTAGAATTCAGAAAATACCAGATAAATTGGGGCAGAAAAATATGATATGGGTAATATTTGATCTGTAAGTTTTCTATGTACTATTGGCATTCTGTCGTGTGAAATGTAAGCGTGGTACTAACTTGCAATAAATAGAAGGTCTCCAGAGCCAGGTAGCTGAAGTCACTTTTACATCTGCTGTCCTCTGTTCGAGCGGCTGTTTTTTCTGATCATTTCTACTTGTTCAGGTTATTAAAATGTAGGGTTTGATTTCCCCCCCCTCAGTCATCTAATGAAGTGTTGAGTGTTGCTTCTGGGGCAAGGGGGGGAAAGTAGTGACTTATTAAACTCATGGGCGGTATATTTTTAAGACTTCCGAGGAGGTGCAAAGACACTTATGTCAGTAATGTATTCCTCTGAGAAGGTATCAGCATTTACTGTGCAGACACCTATTGGGCTGTTTTGTTTAGTTACCAGAGACTTGAGGCTATGTTGCTTTAAAAATAAATTTCTTGTCATATGGGATGGTGAGGTGCTGAACCATAATTACATGCAGCCCCAGGTGTCTGTTTCTTCCTTTGTACTTGTCGTCTTGACATTATTTGGGAGGTAGGAAGAGACTTTGATTTGACTATGAAAACTGTAGTTGCTGTGATTTTTTTCCCTTTGTATCTGTGCAGTTAGCCAAAATTTGGTCTTTGGTTGACCCACTGGAGAAATTTGTGGAGATAGTTAGTTAGGTATATGTATGCAAAGTCCTTCTCTCTGGAAACAGGAGACTGGTACACTTGGTTACTAGGGTCACATCTCTGAACTTCTCTTGGGTCAGGTTCCCCACCCTACGCATCCCCATCGGCTTGCTGGACGTGTTAGAACCCAAGTCCGGCCCTGTGCAAGGGTTTCTTCCTCCATCCATGCTTGCATCTGCCTACATGTCGCCAGCTGAAACTCCTTGCCTAACTAGTTCAGATCCCAGATCTTGTATCTATGTGCTCTTGTTTGGGGTGCACCCAGGAATAGATGGGTTTGGGATCTGGAGATTGCGGTCTTGCCAGTATCACGTGTGTGAAGAGGCTCACCAAGCACACACTTCTGTCTTTGATGTGGACCTCTCTAGGTTTCCTCTGCGTAAATATATCAAAGGCAGAAAACCCAAATCCCCAGGGGCTCTGCCTGTTGATCACAGCTCTTCTAGAAAAAGCCATTGCAGAGCAGTCATTCTGGCGTGGTGCCCAGCATGGACACTTCAGTCTGGAGTAAAGGGGCCAGGATGAAGGCAGGTTTTGAAGGTACTCAGGTACTGAGGTTGGGGTGTGGGGGGGTGTTGTTTTCTTGGTTGTTTTTTTTTGGTTGGTTGGTTTTTTGTTTTGTATTCCAGATTTAGGTTATCCCTTCAAATTCTTCCAGGCAGTATCCTCCCATAGGTAGAGCCTTATTCGTACATCCTGCCAGGCACCAGAGCAGGAGTGCTGCCCTGGGCAGGCTTTGTGTTCTGGTCCGCCTTGGTTTTGCTCTTTAACTTCTGAGTGCAGGAGAGGGGCAGAAGAGTTGACTTCATGAAATGACTGAAAGGCTACACACTAAAAGGCTTTTTTTTTTTCTTTTTACTGTATTTGAAATATATTTTTAATTGTAGTAAACACAACCACAGTAATTAAATAAGATTATTCTGAAGATATAGCCTTCATGTTGATGTCTGAGACAAATGAAAGATTGTAGGGGGGCAAGTCAGTAGGAGACAACACAATTAAAGATTAATGAACCCAGATCTAGTGGTCAAGAAGATGGAGAAGTAGTTGTACTTAAGTAGTAAACCATGAAGACTGAGTTGTTCTTTTACTCTTGAAAAATGTAACTGTCATGAGGTCAGCAAAATTCACAGTAATGGGGGTAAAGGCAGCAGGGGGACATTGCAACCACTGACTCAATGGAGGGACTATGCAAACTACCACCCCCACACACTTTCTAGGCACATGCATGATAATTTAAATATGTGTAACCAATAATAAGCAATGTGGTAATTACTAGCCAATGAATGTAAATTTGGGAGGCTCTCCTATTGGTTTTGCTAGTCGTGTAACGGGATAAATACGTGGCGATTCCTCAGTGTGGTGTACTAGCTTTGTGGAATACCACCTAGCACCCATAGCTGCACAAATATGCTTTAAATAAAGTATCTACTCTGTGTGTATATTGGAGTGTTGCACACCGGGTATACAATCCCACTTTTGGGACAAAAATGTGCATTAAGATACTTATTTTTAATGCTTCATAGGTTGCTTTCTACGGTGCTATTTCAGCTTTCTTTTATAAATAATGTATTAACGTCTTTATTCTCTGCACCAGTTGAGCATTTTTGTTTTCAAGTATTTGACAGAAGGCTATGGTATTATTAGAAACCCTACAATCAGACTAGAAATTCCTTGGGACAGAGTTACCTTGTTTCGTGTTTTGTTATAGAATCTGGCATAAAGGAATTTGGACACTTGGGAGCTTTAAGGTTACTCGGTTTCAAACCTGGTTACGAAGTGGCTGCTTTCAGGCAACAGCTTCAGATGAGGAGAAAATTCAACTGGACATATATGAACATGTAGAAAAAATACAGGCTTTCTGTGGCATTTAGAAGCCCAGTGCAAAAAAAAGATATGGTGAAGATAGAAAGATGACTAGTCCCAGGAACATCAATATTGTTTATAGCGTTTAGACATAGGTGCCCTCAATAGCTCAGTAGTTACTATCGCAATGAGAAGATTCTCTAAAAATAATTCCTGGAAGTACCACAGAAAGTGGAGAAAGAAGTACCACCTCTCACAAGAGGAAAATTTTAGAAGCTAATACTTAAAATACATCGTTGTGTTTTGTTTGTTCCTACAGACGCCATTTTTACCAAACTTCAGCAAATACAGTAAACAATGGTGGTGTTGGATAACTAAGTACAGCCATTTTCCTGGTGGTGGCATCAATGATCTGCATTTTGGGTAACACAGGAGCTCTCACTGGAGACCCTGGCAGGCAGCAGACACGTTTCCATTAGGGCTTCTGTCCCTTGGGTGTGCGCTGGCCTGTCACCCACCTCCCGGGGGAGGTCAGGCACCAGCTTGCACCCGCGTCTACTGCAACGCCCACCTTTGTGCCTTTGCTTCTCCCGCCGCAGACCCACCAGATGTCCCCGGCTCCTCATCTAGGCTTTCCCTCCAGATTTTTTTCCCACTCCTCCTCCTCACGTGTCTTCTCTCTCTCTCTCTGACTTTCCAGCCGCTGGGCCAGTCGCAGCACGACCGCGCAGCGGAGGAAAGACCGCCTGCGGCAGCACTCGGAGCACATCGGGCTGGACAACGATTTGAGGGAGGTAGGCGCTGTCATCTGTCTGCGGGCAGCACGAGCTTGTGGTCCAGGAGGTGAGACCTAGACAAACGATGCGTTGCTACTTCGAGCAGTTTTATTGCTGCCCTAAGGTTTGTGTGGGTCTCTGCAGCCATTTCATTTAGACGCTGCTTGTTCACATGTGCTTGTATGTGTTGTACAACTTCAAAGCAGGTACTAGAAATAAAAGGCTGCTGCTATTTTTGAATAAGATAGCCCCTTTGTCATCAGGAAAACGGGTTATTTGCTGATACAGACCCCAGTCGTGTAACTGAATGCAGAGAGCAGAGTCCTGGTGCCTGCCTGGGCGCAGCTGCCGCACTCTGGCCAGGGTGAAGATCTCTGCACAAGTCAAGTCCTTGAGTAATGTCAGTGCTGTAGGGGTGAATGGAGCAGGACACTTTTCTTTTTTTAAAGTTGTGGGGTTTTTTTCCCTCTGTCCCTCTTATGTAGATTCCTGACATCAGTAAGCCTATTTGAAAGGTTAAGACTTTGGGGCCTTTTTATGCCTAAAGCTTGGAAACTCCCATCCATCTTGTAAATGTCAGTTGCATACACGTTCTTTCTTTCCCATCTTTTCAGTTTCTTGTCCTTCATTAAATATTTTCTGCCATATTTTTTCCATTGATATCCATGTGCTGCTTTTGTGTGTCACTAGCAAAAATAAAATGTTCATGCTGTTTTGTGGTAAAACTTGCTGAGTAATGTTGGCCAGCGTTGGCATTTGCACTCTGAAAGAACCCAAATGGATGAGTGGACTCTTGAACCGCAGCTTTGAACGATGTTTCATGGAAACACAGCAAAGCAGCACTTGTACGCGCTTCTTGCCATTTTTGCTAATGTGGCTTTGCAAGTATATTTTAAACATTGCCTTGCGTGTATATCTCAGCAGAGCCCTTTCAGTACTTTGTCATGTATTTACTTTCTTCTTTTTCTGGCTGTGGATCATATGCATGCTTCTTTTGCTTTGTCTCCTCTTTCTTTCTGGCTATTCTGCCATTGGGGCATCTGCCTCCTCTTAGCCATCGGAGGAGCTTTTGCTTCGTCAGAACTCAATGGCCTTCTGGGAGTGGGATCAGGGACCACCCCCTCCTGCACGGCCTCCTAAAAAATCCTTCTCTGAATGCTGCCTGGTATGTTTTAGGTTTTTCTTGTTGAAAGCTGCTTTTGAGATGTTGTTTAGCGTGAGGAACCGCTGTCTTCACTGCGTCTCAAACCTGTAGTGCTTGGAAGTGTGGTTATAATCGGAAAAGTAGCTGGAAATCAGCTCTAGGTTTCCACGCCAGCTTGCTGGCAAGCATGATGGCTCCAAGGCTGAAAGACAAGAATTGTGTTTTGCTGCTTTTTTTCCCCATGTTGCTCACCTGGCAATTCAGCTTAGGGTGTCAAATCCAAAAAGCATTGCTTTCCGACTGCTGGTTCATCACATCCAAGTGTGGAAGAGGGGTGGTGGTGTGTGGATGCTGATGAACAGGCAAAGGGAAATCTGTTGGATCTTTCAGCTCACCCTTATTCTTCTCTTGAACGTAGAAGAGTTAATAATTTTTTATTTTTTATTTTAGTATAATAACGACATACGATGAATAAAGTAAGGTTATCCATGTTTTGTACTCTTCAGACTATAACCGCACTTTGCATTTTATTTATCCCTTTGCATTTAAAAAGAAATACTAGATTTCCTAATCATATGTTCCCTGTACTACTTTTTCACTGTTCTTATTGCTAATTTTTGCACTGTTAGATGCGAGTCACGTGTGAGATTGCTGAGCAACACGCTTTCATCATCTGTGATTTTTTTTTTTATTCCCACATGTAGTTTTTCAACTTTTTAATTTTTAAGTCCTTACAGTATCAGTGAAACTGTAATTACCTAGGTGAGCACTTTTGTTGAACACAGCTTTCCACAGCAGAACCATACATTCTTATCTGAACTGTTGGACTGATGTGAAGTGGTTCTTGTCCAAATTTTCTGTTGCAAAAGTCCAATTGTGTCAGAAAAACTGTACTCCCATCATTAAAAAAAAAAAAAAAAGAGCTGTTTCAATTAACTTTAATGTGTTTGGATTTTGCTTTTGCTTTTCTTGATCTAGTGGGCAGAGAGGTTGTAGCTAGATGATCTTTACGGTCTCTTCCAACCGAAACATTCTATGACTCTATGAAATAAATTATTTTTTCCCCAGACAGAAAGCTCTAAGGATGCAGCAGCTTGTAATATCCTCTCAGTTCCTCAGAAAAACCAGCCAGCAGCAGTGCTAAGTCACTGGAGGGGTGTGACCTGCTCCTCTCGGGGGAAGGGCGGTCGTTCTCACACACCGTCTGCCAAAGAGGCAGCATTAACTGGATAAAATATGGAGCATTCCCACACCAGGCTATGAGTGCTGTGCTTCACAACTTTTATTTGGCAGCATTCTATTATGTTATTCTTTTTAACAGAAACTTCATAAATAATGCTTGGACAACTTTTTGATAGGCTTTACTTTTGCACACCTATAAATGTGGCCAACTTCTTAGCTTTGCTCAGGATGTGGCCCTCTCACTGATGTTGGGGGCGGAGGACACTTGTTGATTGGTTTGGGGTTCTTTGCTTAAAAAAAACCAACCACACACACACACACACACACACAAAAAAAAAAAGCCCTGAACAATAAGGCAATGTAGCAGGAAGGTTTAAAAGTCTTTTACTGTAGCTTGGATTTGTTTTTTAAAGAACACGCCAATTTTTGTCCATAGTTCTCAATTACCACCCTGCAGTAAAAGCATGAATGATCCTAAATGTCAGTTTTGTTTAAAACGAGCTTCATTTGTAATTAAGAAGTTAGTTGAGAGTAAAATCAAGTCTGATTTTTCCCACATGAAGCATCCAGATGAAAAGTAATGGATGAAATCTTTCTCCTTCATTTCTGCTTCTTGTAATTTATTTTCAAAGGATTTTTTTCGGTTCATATATAGTCTGGTCACAAATTAGACAAACTGCCTTTTTTTTTTTTTTTTTTTTAAGTGAGAATCAAATATGCAATGGAAAGAAACTTTACTTGGTATTTTTACTTTATTGCTGAATGAAGGTATCACACTTTTATTCACTTGCTGTGGCTAACTTCGTGTTAGTGGCTAACAGCACAGTTCCCTAGCTAACATTGACTGCTTTGGTTCCACGAAGGAAAATACCCTGCTTTCTCTGTTGTCAAAAGGGAGCATTCCACTTCTCCAGCCCGACATCTAAGCATCAGACAAGTCGTGGTGTTGTTCCTAGATTAACACTAGCTCATTCCTTTTCACCAGCATTTGCTTGCCTAGGATTAGGATGAGGAGAATCCCTCTGACTTGTAATATCTGAAATTATTCTGTTTATTTTTAGAAATACATGCAGGAGGCAAGGAGTTTAGGAAAAAATTTAAGGCAGCCCAAACTCTCAGACCTCTCTCCAGCTGTGATTGCGCAGACCAACTGGAAATTTGTGGAAGGGTTACTGAAGGAATGTCGCATGAAGGTAAGTCCTTCCTCCTTCCCCACCGCCTGCTCTCCCCTTGCTTACATGGAGCCTAAATAGCATCTGTAGATGGTGTCCTGAAAGTCCTTCACAGCTGCAACAGCATTGGCCTGTTGGTGTACCGGGCTATTGCAGGGTGGATGTCCCTTAGTGTTGTATTTTTCATCTGCTAGAAGAGACAGAAATGTGTTACCACTCTTCTGTTTATGCAGTCAAAGATGGTGAAATGAGTAAAAAAATGACAGGAAGGAGAATCAGCATGATCAGACATCTTAGGGAGGATTTCCTTTAATTGTTCATATGTAAATGTAGCCTAAACATAGTGGGTTCAAGAGCCATGGTCAAAAAAGGAAGCGTTCAGTGTGTGCGACTGTTGCGCGTGTTATTTATGCAGAGCAAATGAAGTATATCAGTTTCTAATATTAAAGAAGTGTTTATAACCATTGAAATATAATTTCTTTGTGTCTTTGAGTTGATTGCAGTTGGTGATATACTGTGTTACCTGAGTTTTAAACTTTAAACTCAGTTTTAAAGTAAAAATAGTATTTTTAGTACTGTTACAGCTAACAAGAAGAAAAACAGATACCAAGCAAGACCAAAAATGTATCTAGCTCTGTACTCTGTTTTTGATACCAGTCAGTAATAGATCAATGGTGTAGGAATAGGACAATAGATAAAGGGTATAATAATAGGACAATATGGAATAATCATGCAAGCTTTTTTTTTTAATTATTCTTTTTAATTTGCATTCTCTGTAAAGAGATTTGAAGTTTTCTCTGGTCAGGACATTAGCGATGGTCTGTAGATCCGGCACGTTTAAGTAAACTCAGCTAGAAATTCTGTCCCTTCTTGGATAACATTCTTAGAAAACTTTGGGATTTTTTTTTTTTTTTTTAAGACTAAACGCATGTTGGTAGAGAAGATGGGCCATGAAGCAGTTGAACTGGGACATGGAGAAGCCAACATAACAGGTCTGGAGGAAAACACATTGATTGCTAGTCTCTGTGATCTGCTAGAAAGAATCTGGAGCCATGGTCTGCAGGTCAAGCAGGTTGGTAACTGGAAACTCGGGACTTTGTGCATACAGTACTCTAGCAAATACTGAATGCCACCTCTACCTTTTAAGCGGCTACTCAGTGGTGTCATTCCAATGTTAAGTGGGAGGTATCTTTGGGGTCAGAGTCCCTGGTTCATATCTTGTGAGATCTTGGGGGGTTTTGTGGATTTTGTTTGTTAAGATTTTTTTTGAGAGGTATCTCTGGAAATTGCAATGATGTTGTCAAATAGGTGTTTGGCTGCTTCTCTTTCAACCTTCAAAAGAGAAACCCAGGGAGAGGACCAAGAAACAGGGTGGGTGGTGTCAGGGCGATTGTCCTCTTCTCTTCCTGAGGTCTCATGGCCCAAGAGAGAAGGATTGACTCTCACCACTGAACTTCTGGCCCACTGAAATGCCATTCCATTATTTTGCCATGTTCACTGGCTGCTTTTTTTTTTTTTTTTGCATCGTTTATTTAAAGCTACATACTACATATTCAATTTTCAGGGGAAATCTGCTTTGTGGTCCCATTTACTTCAGTACCAGGAGAGAGAAGAGAAGCAAGAGCATAGTGCAGAGTCCCCAGGTGAGTACTTGGCAGCTGACTTCATGAAGGATCCATCACAGTGAATGAACTCAGGCCTGGGAGGAACAGTGTAACCATGCAAAACCCATGTAGGACTTTCAGTGTGTTTGCTGGCTAATATCACATTTATATTTTGAGACCTTTCATAATCGTTATGAAGGTGCCTTGATGTCTGGACAAAATTAACATTGTTGGAGGCAAATGAACATACTTGTTATCCCTGTTTAGAAAATCACTTGATGTCTGTTCGCTACCTTCATTCCCTTTTAAGCAGCATTGAGTGAGGTGTGAGAAGCAGTCCTTCTGCAAGAGTTGATTTCTGATGCAGATGAAGGTGTGGAGCTGTGGCTGAGACAGCTGACATTTTTCTTTCAGTGGGCATAAGCTGCCTCTCAAATCCCATGTTCAATAAGTATTTATACTGGTGGACTGTACAGTTCAGAAGTTGTGTAATTAATCTCTAGCCATCAGTCTACATGCTCAGTTTGTACTTTGGTTTGGCCCTTTACAATCACTAAATTACTTCTGTGTTGTGAGAGGTTGGGTTTCTGATGACCCTGAGATCTCCCTGCCCACAGGCTGCTGATGGGTATTGTAGTAAAAGTCTCTGAACTTCAGTGGGTCATCTTTCACGGACTCTGCAATGCTCCAAATCCTGCAGATAGAAACTTGTATGATCAGTCCTCAAAGACACATCTATGGACAAACTAGTCTCGCTTATGAAAAGACTTTTTAATAAGCTTCAGTGAGTGAGTAATGCATTAAGCAATCTGGCTGGCAGGCACAAATTCCTGAGAGCAAAACGTGTTCACCACAAAGCAGTTTGATCAGTGTAGCAGAATACAGAAATGTGTGGCATTCTTAGTGTCGAATATGCTACTGTGGCTTCATTTTATCTGGTCCTTCTCAGTTGTGAGGTTTTCATAAAAACATATTACTAATAAAACTCATCACTGTACAGATTTATGTTAATGTATTTCACATACGAGAAAGGAAACTGTCAGAGCTCTGAGTTCAGTGCTGGATTAAGGAAGCAATAGGTAATCTATTAAGCATTTTTCATTTTGTCTGGTTCTACGCTTCCAGGATAGAGTTAATGGTAATGCACAGAAACACTGCAGTTAACCAGCCAATTCAGACTGTTTTCAGTTGTATGTAAAACAACTGCATTGCAGACCATTACTGTAATTTTGCATTAACTTGATTTATTTTCTCCATTGTAGTTGCTGTTGGCACAGAAAGACGAAAGTCTGATACAGGAATTACTCTGCCTACTTTGAGGGTTTCCCTGATACAAGATATGAGGTACACAGTTTCGTAAAGCATTAATTGTGGTTTTAATTGTGTGACATAAAGATACTCAGTGAATTTGGATTTACAAAGGCTATGGAGAATTAAACCACCTTCTTAGCCCACATTCAAAGCTACAAAGCATTGCTTTTGCATGTTTACTTGATTTATTTTAGCTAAAAGACAATGAAAAACACACAAGTTTTACTGGGGTTTTTGTTTTCCCCAGGGTGTTCTTCTGGCGATAATGCCAACTTCTACAACTAACAGCAGATATGTTGAATTCCTTGGTACTTTGAGTTTGTTTCTTTTTGTTTGTTTTAAATTACTGACCAAGCAAGTACAGTTGATAGACAAAACAAAGGGATATAAAAACCTGCTTGCAATGCCTGAGCAATATGCTTTCTTTTCAACTAGCATTTTATGACAAATAGTAATAAATGTACAAATTTAGAAATGTAATCAAACCTAGTATTTGGGTGAGTTTACAGTTGGAATGTGAAGTAAGGGCAGGTGCTCTCTAGGAGATCACAGCCTGGCTCCGGAGAGCTTTTTAGGAAGTGTTGGCTGGGATCTGGAAGGATTAGAAAGTAAGAAGAGGTGGAAGCTGATGTTACAGCACACATAGTTGTTCTTCAGGGTATCTCCTTGACCAAGGCACTGTTTTGACACTTCACTTGTTATGGCTAAGCATTGCAGTGAGGTAAAAGTGCCATGAAAAGAGGGGAGGAGTAATGCAATAATGCTCATCTGCAGAGAGCTGCTAGCAATTGCTAGCGCTTTAATGTGTGAGGCAACATGAGTATTGTTTTTTGTAATACCATGTCCTTCTTCCGTGTAAAAATACAGCAAAAAATCTCATGGTAAAAATAAGATTGATTGTAGTTAGTTCACAAAAACATTATTATAGTGATGTGATTTTTACCATATGTGTTATTACATTACAGATTTTTTTTTTCTGATGTGAGACCACACAGACTTTTCTAAAAGAAAATGACTGTACTTCCCACCTGCAGTCTGCAACCTTTTTGTTTGATGCTATGTAGTTTGAGTCTTGTGCTCTGATTTGGAAGAATATGACATGCCACGTAGAGCTAAAATGATATGCAAAAGAGGGAGGAAGAATATATACAGTGTAATAAGGAGTATTATTATATTATATTAAGAGGTCATTTTGAACACGTGTCTGTCATTTTCGCATCCCCCTCATGGGACGTGGCAGCTATTTACTTAATTCAGTCCTGTGAGGCTGACAGACACGTAGAGGGTCAGTCTGAGGAAAGGATGAAGGAGGATCTGGAGCAGAAACTCACATGCTGGGAGGGGATTGCTGGAAGAAGAGGCTGCGTGTGCTCGCGGGTACATGCATGTGTTTCGTCTTCCACGTGCTCCCACTTGAGTAGAAAAAGCCCAGCATGGACCTGAGCCCTCCTGCTTGAATCACAACAGTGTTTCAGCTGCATTTCAGAGGAAAAAGTACAGAAGCGGAACATTACCTTTTGTAGTATCTTGGGTATTCATGATTGTCCACAAACATGTCTGGTCATAGAAAATGCTGGGCAGATGGCGAGTTGAATTTGTCATCCATAATCTCGTGGCATACTTTCTCCTGCTTGGAAGGAATGCTGCTTACTATTTCTTTGCACACACAGATTTATGCTGAAGTTGGAAGGATGAGTAATTGTTAAATTGCCGGGGTTGCAGTGCTAACTGAACTAATGGCTAGAGGATTAAGCATTGCCTTAAGCATGGCTTGGTTTTGATGGCTTGTGCAATGTTATGTAAACAACCTAAAAAGCAGGGCTGAATCACAGTCACGCTCTGACAGTGCGATGAGCCTGTGCTACAGGTAACATTGTGTGTCCTCTGCCTCCCTCGCAAAGCCAGGCATCTTAGATGTGGTGGTGGAGATGCTCAGGGTGCTTATTTTGGTTCTCCACACGGAGAGTCTCTGCACAAGTGTGTTCGGCGTATGCCCTTCAGCCTTTCCCCCGGGCAAGGATCTGCAGCATCTCTCCCACCCCTCTTCCAGCTCTCCGGCAGACTCCTGCTGCAGCCTGCCTCCTGCATGGCCGCACCCCTCGGGCACATCGCTGCGCGTCCCGCTGGACCAGTCAGCATCAAGGCAACTCCCCGAAACCTTTGGTCCAGCTGGGTTCAAGTTTTCAGGTCCTCCCCCTTAGGGCAAGCTCTCCCTTGCTACCAGCACTTGCTTTCATGCCCCTGTCGTGCCTCCCCTCCCGCGGGGACCTTGCAGCGGAGGATGCAAGCCCCAGGCTCTGGGCCCACGGCAGCGATGCTTAACCTGCTGCAGTCAAAAGAAGCTGGGGTAGCAAAGACCCGTTACCTACACGGTACGAGCTAGTATGGCTCAAAAAAAAGGATCACGAGCAGCCACACCATCCTCGGGGCATGGCGATACTCAGCAGCTGTAACCTTTTCTGCCAGCACAGCTATTTGCAGACGGTATGTCTCGCCGTACCCCAGGCTTACATTTGACAGGGAAAATAGATTTTTCTTTTTTTCTAATGGGATTAAAAGCAAGTCCTAACCTAGGGAGCTGCATTGAAATTGCTGTTCAGCGCTCTGACAAGAAGAGTTTTCTGTGTGGTGGTGAGCATACAGCGCTTACGCTTAGGTCACCGATAAAAATAGAGCTGTTCTGACTCTCACAACTGAGAGTGAAATAAATTTGATTCTGTTCTGTTCCACTCTGCTTTTGCTGACACTAAGCCTGATTACTGAATCTTTTTAATGTTCCTGGCAAGCTGCGTGGTTGCAGATCCTTATTTTTCCCAAATGCACAATTAATGCCAATCTGGTCTGAACCAGAAACAGGTAATGAAGAGGTACAGAGCATGCAAGGAATAAGGTTGAGTCCATCTGTACTTGAATCTTTTCACAGTAAAATAACATACTCAGTGTTTCATATTAGATGTAATTCAAGCTGAGCACTGGGAGGGCGGGAGGGAGATGATAGACTGAGCTTTGATCTTCCCGTCTCAAAAGACTTGAAATGTCTGAGCAGAGTGTCTCAGCACGATGCATTTGAGTGTAGTGCACCTCCTGTTTCTCAGGGACTCCGGATCGCATGCCCAGCAGTCTGGGCTGGAAGGCCTAACGCTGGCTGCCACGCTCGGAGCCTGGAAGGGCTTTCCAGTGCCAGGAGCCAGGCTCTCGGCAGTGATGCAGCTGATAGATGTGACTGCTGACAGGGAGGCTGCTGAGCTTGCTTATGAAGGGCAAGGACTTGTATGTGAGTGTAATGTGCCCTCCTGGGTTTGTTTTACAGCTCACTGAGAATTAGTACTTCTCACCTGGTCCACCAGAGAACTGTCCATGTGTCACATTAGGAAACAGGAGAAAAGTTTCTTAAAAAAAAAAAACAAACAAAAACGAACAAACAAACAAAAACACACACACACCTTTTTTTTCCTTTTTTTTTTTTTTTAAAGGAGTTTTAAGTAACCTAGCTTTTGCCGCTGGTGAGCCACCATTACCCCTATTGATTGTTTCTTCCTGGTGGTGCTTCAGATATGTATGTACGGCACAGCCATGTGATACAGACCCCTCAGCTTGGATTGCAAAGGTAGACCTGTATTTTGAGAATTCAGGGAGGTTAGCCTGGCAGAGAACATTGCTGCTGAGCAATGTCTGGTATCCACCTCATTTGTGCAGAGCAAATGGTTATTTCTGGATAGCACTAAGTTGTACTTAGCAAATTTGCCTCTAAGGTCCTAGTCCTATTACATTAGAAGCTCTATAAACAAGAGAGTATTTTTCTCAAATAATGCAGGGTCTAAATATAATGCAAAGCACATGCTTGGGTATAACAGATGGGGGGAAAGCACGAGACAGTGAGACTGTACTAGTCAATGTAAAAAGCATCAGTCACAGCATGACTTGGTTGGATTTTCTTTGGAGTAAATATTGCCACATTCCCTAAGGCTCAGCAATGCACAGAGGGCCTTCAAAGACGACGCAGGAGTTGGAAAGTAAATCGCAACAGAGATCAGTTCAGACTCAGCTGATGATACTTGCAGTCTGTCATCGAGGTTTGGAGGGCTGAATTGCCTGTGCACTTACCATGCAAACTGTGTGAAAATTAAGAAATTGCAGCTTTTTCCCCTGCTGGAAACTGTTTCTCATTTTTCTTGCTGTTTATTTAACCAAGTGGGTGGGCTTTTGGAAGCAGCTTCACTCTGCCATAGCAGTCCTCTTCCTCTTCTGAAGTTCCCTGTGCTCTAAAACTAAAGTTTCTGGCATTCTCCGGACTGAAATATGGGAAGTTTAAAAAAAGAAAAGCAAAACCATAGAAGAAAGCCCCTATGGAACAGTTCTGCTTTCCTACAGACCAACCATGTGACGGAGAGCTGTTCAGACTATCACTTACATGAGGGCCTCATATCCCTGAAAATGTGATTCTGCTTGTGACTGCCTGTCAACTGTTTTTCCCCAACCATCCTCTTTTTCTCAGATTTCCCATTGCTGCCACCATCAAAGGGTTTGTTAGAGCCTTCAGAGTAGATTGTGGTTTGGAGAAACTTAAGATGTGTATTTGTCCTCTGCACTCACAGACATACCCGTCTGTGTCAGCAGCTTGAGGGAGCCACTGTGATATAACTGGGTCTCACAAGGTGGCTGCTTTTTTTAAAGTGTTACGGTGTCCATGAGGACATTTACCTCAGTCAATTCAGGGATGAGCAGATCTACCCCTGCTGACCTTGGCCAAGCAAGTGCCAGGACACAGAGCAGCTGATACGGGCTGTAGCACGTCCAGGTTGCAACCTGCCGTGCCCGGGAAGGGCTGCCCCATGTCCCCAGGCCAGCCTGGGGCTGCCGGGAGTCTCAGTGCCACGGTGCAGGACTCTGCAGGGCCATGCTGGGGGTCTCTTTCTCTAGAAATTATGTCAGGAGATGTTTTCCAATTCAGCTGCTGCATCACACTGGATATTGCCATTTGAAGCATGTAGGATTTTTATGATTCATTCGTTACTTTTTTCTTCTTTTCCCACCTGTTTCAGGCATGTTCAGAACATGAGTGAAATAAAGACTGATGTGGGGCGAGCCCGAGCCTGGATAAGGCTTTCTCTGGAGAAGAAGCTTTTGTCTCAGCACCTGAAGCAGCTGCTTTCCAACCAGGCACTTGCCAAGTAAGCCGGCTCTTTTTCTCAAAGCTTTGCTTTCACGCCTTCCTCGCTGGTGTGTCACGGTGCTGTGCAGGCTCCGGGCCCCGAGCCTGGATAAGGCTTTCTCTGGAGAAGAAGCTTTTGTCTCAGCACCTGAAGCAGCTGCTTTCCAACCAGGCACTTGCCAAGTAAGCCGGCTCTTTTTCTCAAAGCTTTGCTTTCACGCCTTCCTCGCTGGTGTGTCACGGTGCTGTGCAGGCTCGGGGCACAGCCGGGTGCCCTTTGGGTACTGTGGTTTCCAGTTAGGAGTGACTGAAGGGCAAAGGGTAGCTGGGGGAGGAGATGCTACCCGCCCAGCAGCGCAGAAGTCTGCTCATCTGCATGGAAAAACAAATCACAATTTTCAGGAAGCAGGCCTTAGGTTTTGGTCGTACTGGTGCATTGATCCAAGCCACTTCGCAGCCCTACAATCACTGTATCTTGTGCAAATGAAGCAGCAGGGGCAGGAACACCCCTTTCCTCACAGCAGCCCTGCGTTGCGTTGACTCAGGCCAAACGCAGGCCCCCGTCCTGACTGCCGATGCGCTGGGTTACGGACCAGAGCTCCCAGGCACTCAGCAGCTCCCCCCACTTTGCCTCCCTTTGCAAGCACAGGCACTCAAGGATCTGCCCGCGTAGATATTCCCTGACTTCATTTTCTCAAAGCAATGCATTTAGGAAAACAAACAAACAAACAACAAACCTTATGAAAGCATCCTAGCTATTGCATGCAGTTCTTAGCAGAACTGGCTCTGTGATGTTATGCACATGATTACACCAGAAGCTAACAAATGCTCAAACCTTCTAATGGGGAGAAAGAGGAGTAGC
The DNA here is from genome assembly GCF_000687285.1 of Phaethon lepturus. NCBI lineage: Eukaryota > Metazoa > Chordata > Aves > Phaethontiformes > Phaethontidae > Phaethon > Phaethon lepturus. The sequence goes on from NW_010526783.1 coordinate 105,158, forward strand.
TGAATGCTACCGGCATGGTAGCAGACCTGTCTTTTTCTGAAGTTTCATCTACATCAATCTACCTCAGCAGCTTTTTGGGAGTCTGTTGCCTTCAGACTGTGGGCAGCATCGCAAGCTCTGCACTTCCTCGGAGCGGGTCCATGTTAACTCCTGGTGTGCCTTTGCGCTGCTTTGGGCAACTGGTGGTGTACACTGGGTTTGCCAAAATGAAAGAGCAGTGGGAGGATGCCTGCTGCTTGGTGTTCCGTGGTTTAGTGACTTTTGGATTGTTTTCTAAGGAAGATTAGGTTATTAGGCAAGGCTATTCTGCAGTGGGAAGATGCAGGGAAGAAATGAGGTTGCTGTATGTTGGTTCAGGTGTGCTGTTGTGGGCAGTGTTAGTTTGTATCTCTGCTTTACAGCAAAGCCAAAATTGATGCTTTAATGAGATGAACTCTGTAGCCTTCCTATAGTAGTGTGGAGCTGAGAGTGGTCTGTAAAACACATGTAGCATAGGGGGTAAATGCCCCCTATGGGTTTCTAGCAGCTTGTGTTAGGTATGGTGTTTTTCAAGAAGAAAGCAATGTATTTGTTTCTACCAGGAAACTTTACAAGCGTTACGCTTTCCTGTGCTGTGAAGAAGAACGGGAACAGTTTCTGTATCACCTGCTCTCACTCAATGCTGTGGATTACTTCTGCTTCACAAGCGTCTTCACCACAATCAGTGAGTTGGAGAATCTTCTCTTTTTCCTTCTTTCCTCCCTGAATAAAAAATAGTTGTTGTCATGATTTGTAAGAGATGATGTTGCTGGTGTCTGAGTAGCTGAGCCCTTATCTGGAAGCCTTGGTTGTTGCAGCTGGGCACGTGGGCTCTGGGAAACCAGCTGGAGAGCCAGGGCTGTGTGGGAGCGCTGTGGAGAAGAGCATTGCACAAAGGAGAGCAATCAGCAGAGAGTGCTGCTGTAGCACTTGGTCTTCCTCGCCCAGTTGCATACTGTCTTTCATCTTCCCTCCTAGACAAGTCCTAATGCTTCTGTCTGGCCTTCGCTAAACGTGCATCCTAACAGCCTGCTCCCTGCAGACTGAGAAGGAGATGGAAGTCTTGGAGAATGAAATACAAGGCACTTTGCACTCTGCTGTATGTTTTAAATCTCCTTTTGTCTCTCCTTAAATGCCAAAAAGATTCCCTCTCTCTTCCTCTCCTGTAACAAGGAGAGCAGAGATTGGACTGAAAATCTGAAAATTAATCTTGGTCTCTCCAGCACTGGGCGATGCAGAGAAGACAGGACCCATGGGATGACCTAATTATTTGGATTCACCTTGGCAGCGCTTTAGTCTTCATTTTCCTCTCTGTTCAGAATGAAGCGAAGCAAGTTTTACGTGGCTATAAAAACGGGCACTCATTCTACTTTTTTTCTCCTCTTGAAGCAATAAATCCCCTCAGAACTAGCACAGCGCCAAGAGCTTTATTCATCCTTGATCACCTTATTCCTGCGGGGCATCCAGCTTGACAGCTTTCCCCTGACGGGCAGAGCGCTTGGAATTCGAGGGGATGTTTTTTAAACAGCAGGGTGGGTGGGTGTCCGGCACACACCAAGTGGACGGGCTGGCTGCTCTTGCCCGGGCGGAGAGGCGGCTTGTGCAAGGGAAGCGGAGGGAGGCTCGCAGCGCCAGCCTGCGGGATCCCACTCAAATCGCAGCCGGCTTGGGTGGGTTAGGCGTTGTCTTAAGCACGTGTAGGGGGACGTGCGGATTTAAAAGCAAAAGCATAAGCATAATGGTATTTAATGGGGGAATGCCCACAGAGACGCGTCGGGCTGTGCCGTTGCCAGCTGCGCCAGCGCCTCTGCCGTTCCCGTCTCCCCTGTAACCTCCCCGGTGCTTTGGGGAGGCAGGTGTTCTCCCCTTCGCATTCCCTTTTCCCCCCGAGCCGCCGGGGCGGCGGTGCCTCGCCGCGGACGGGGTTTATCCTCCCTTTCCCCA
>NW_010526784.1:0-4381 GCF_000687285.1 Phaethon lepturus
TACCCTCCAGCAGGTCAACACTCCCACCCACTTTGGTGTCGTCTTCAAACTTACTGAGGGAGAGTAACAAGTCAGCTAACAACATTTGCCTAATGAAATCAGGGAAAGAAGTTTCATCTCAGATATGCTAACAGAACAGTCTTTATAAGCATAAATTACAGTTTGCTTTTGGTACTGAAAATTTTTGTGTCCAAGATATGTTAATGTTTTACTGCCAAAGCTAGTGATGCTTGTGTGGGCTTTTTTAAAGGCGAATAAAAGACGAAAGTAAAATTAATCAATGTGAATGGAGAAATCTGCTGAATGGGGTGTCTTGTTGGGCAGTTTGTTAACATTGTTGGTATTTAAGAGTGTGTTGGTCTTTCAATGGACTCAGTTAACTTCTGCCATTTCTGAGTTGTTCAGCTTAAGGCCTTTATTAGCTTTCTGTATTTTATTGTAAACAAGGTAGAAGTTATTCTTAGAGAAAGTAAAGGTATATGGCCTTGAAGTAATACCTAACGATGCCGTGTATTCTGTAGAAACTTAACATTTACTTGCTGTGCAATGATAAAGAAATACAACTATGGAAGACAAGCTCATTTTTCATCTTAGTTGTTAACAGTTTTTGTAATTTCAGCAAACAGTAAGGACCTAAAAATGATGATGTCTAGACCTGCATAAAATTTACAGACATTCTACTTCAATGGAGTTGAGAGCAGTGACATTGGACTATAGATTTCTCCTCCATGTTGATAGTCTCAAAGCAATTCAGTCTTTCTGTGACTGGAAATTTTTCTTACATGACACCCACTGCTGTATGAGTAACTTTTTATGACCCAGGAAAAATGCTTTCCTACTAGGTCAAAGACTGAAATCTGGGAAGACCTTGCTATTCTTTGGATTACTAAATTTAGAATAGGCTGTTACAGAGTATTGGTGACCAGGTACGAGGTCTGTCTTTTTAGTTTGGCCTTAGTTAGGGTTTCATTCCCATCTGTTTTTGGCACGTTTTCATCCTTGTTGGTGAGACACAGCTGCTGGTGTGAACAACTTCCTGCAGGTGGCTTATGAATTGCTAATACAGATGCTCTGTCAATGATAATAGCAGCAATTGCGAAATGTGTCCTTGTATTCAAAACTTGAGTTGGCTTTTCATATGAAACAAATTAGTTGCTACATCCCTGATGGAAGCAAGTAATTCCTCAAGGTACACATAAAAAGAAGCAACCATGTAATCCATGCTATTACACTTTTGGAGTGAACCTTTCTGAGGAACTTCACAGGAGGAAGTGATATTTCCATACCCACAATCTGTTGGCCATTTCTGATGATTCCACCTCGTCAGCTTTGCCCAGGGAGCATGGACAGGAATATGTGTGAAAAGTCTTTATCTATCCCTTCTGTTTCAGTTGTCTTCCTTTCTCACCCCTGGTTTGTCTCTGCATCTGCCTTTGAGAACAAACTGAGCCAAACCAGGCAAACTGATTAGAAATTATATCCAGGATACTCTTTCCAGTTTTATCTTTGCCTCTAGCGCTCCACATTTTGCATATGAGAGACCACTGCAGTTGGAGCTTTCTCCCTGGTTGATGTTAGAGCTTTAGCCCCTGTTGCTTGAAAAAAGATGTTGCAGCAGCAGCTTGTCTCCTCTTCTTCTGTGGTATCAATTATGAGACCATCTGGAATTTAAGAAGTGGAAAAAATCCCACAAGTGAAGTTTGATGTCACTGGCAATTACACTTTTGTCATTTTAGGACAGGGATCAGTTAGTGTCTCTTGAAGATGTTGATTTTCACGTCAGCTTTGAAAATATCTCCATTTGGCTGTAATGGAACAGTTATGAATTAAAGCATTTTCTGTTTGAACTAGAAAGGTGGGGAAATATTTGGAATTGGTGCATGCATGTTTTCTGGAGTTTTACCTATCTGGGATCTCGGGACATGCCAGCAGATGATCAGATCACCTGCTTCAAGTTGATAATGTGTGAACGAGGAGGTTTTCAGCAATGTTTTCTAGAAGGTTTGTGTGTGTATTTGTTTTACCAAGGCTGGGCCAGGTAGAAATAAAAAATACTGGTTTCTTCATCCTGGGTCTGTCTGTGATCATATTCCTATCTGAGGTGTATCTGAAAATGTGAGAAGCTAAAGTATGTCTTATGAAGTGCAGGCAGTAGTAATTCTGGTTGAGGCAGACATGACTTTGTATCCAGACCTGTAGAAATCCCTTTTCATTGTCCCATCTTCAGTCCTGTTCCATGGGTGACTGGATTGCTGGATGTGTCTCATCTCATCAGATGGGCTTTGCTGCCTCCGTTCAAGTTCCAAAGCAAGCTTGAAATATTTTGTAGGTTTAGTTAGTACATTCCTCCGTTCCAGACATGCATACAAGCAGTGACCTGGATTTGATTTACATTTTTACCAGTCTCAGGGTTGTTGCAGAACAACATGGTGAGTTTTTTTTGCAGGTGGCTGCTTATACAAAGGTAGAGCCTGGAGAATGTGAAAGGAGCGGTGGATAATCTGGTGTTGCTTGCAGTGTGGATACAAAAGGTTATTTATTGGTAACTGGGGCACAAACACTATAATACACAAATGTTCCTGTCCCATCTCCATCCCCTTTTCCAACTAGACTTTGGGGGAGAAACTGGTTGTCTGTATATGCTGTGTGTTGCTCTTGAAGGGCCCTCTGTGTGAGGTAGGAGTATTACTTATGCTAAAATATCTCTGAATCCAAGTGTCTGTGACAGTGCATCTCCACAACGTGAATCTGCATATGGGCTCCACTTCTGAAAGAGCTCTGAAGCCCTGTTCTCCTGATGTCAGGAGTAGAATCCTCAATCAGCGTCTTGCCTGTTAAAAACACTAAAAGCCTTTTCTAAGCTCGTGTTATACGATAAAATGTAGGTATTTTAAAAGTAGTTAAGATAAGCTCTCCTGTTAATGGCTTCAGAGCTTTTTTTGCCCCAAATTGTTTCCATTCACATCTAAAGATTTCTCTGAAGTGCTTCTCATTTGTAATGCTTTTTTTCCACTGTGCCTGAATATAGAAACTGATTACCAAGTTGATGAATTTTCTGAAGACCAGTGCAGGCAGTGCTAGCATCTGCTTCCTGACTGCTATTTATAGGTTCTGATTACTGTGTTTCTAGCAGCACCAGTCCCTTCTTTTAATGACACTTCAGGCTTTAAATAGTTCTGCAACCCTTTTCAATTTCCAGAAAATCATCAAAATTTTTAACTTCTTATTCATGGCTTCACTCTCATTGCGTGGTAGTTGATTTAAGTACAGTATTTACTACTACTAGTTGTATTTTTTTCCTATTTCTGACAAATAAAAACCAAAACTTTTGTGTTCTATTTTCAAAAAACTAAAAGCTTGTCAAATACAGCTTTTAAGAATTTTCATTATGCAGAATTACAGTATTTTTCATTTTATAAACAAAATATACATCTTTCTGCTTATTTTAAAATACTCAGTTCATTTTAAAATACACACTACTCTGTGTGACATTCTTTACTGAAATGAGCGATAAAACATTTTTATGCAGTTATACCTAAAAATTTTTTTGCATTTTTTGTCTTGAGGAGAAAAAGAGATGATTGGATGGTGCCTTAACTGTGTAGCTTTCAAAAATGTTCCCAAACTGCTGTGAAAATGTGTGGTCTGTAGTACTCTGGCAGAGGAAAGTTACCATCATTGGGAATCAAGACTGGGTGCAGGGAGCTCTTTTTGAGCTCGTAAGGGAACGGAATGATAAGTATTTAAATTTTGGATGATGGTGAACATGAAAAACAAAACATTTGTCATCTGAAAAGCCATTGTAAAATTCCTCAGGCATTAACTATAGTTGCTTAATTTTTGTGAAAAAGAGCTTTACTCTTAACCATGTAGAAGCCACATAAGTAGAACTGGACTCAGAAGATAGACTACAGGAGGCTTTATTGCAAAGTGAGTAAAAGGTAAGTTTTGTGGGCAGAGATGCATATATTCCATTGTTTATGTACTGGCACTTCTGCAAGCTAGCGAGGTAAATTCAAAGATAGGGCAAAGAGGTCAGTTTCTGTATTACTTATTACTAATGCTGATACATCAAATGTTAAAGCTACCTTGGCTTGGGGTATTATAGACTTAAATTGGAAGCCTGGCATCTATAAATTTCTAAACCAAAGATTCTGTATTAAGTTTTTTTGCCAAGATATTGGTGCGAGTCATACAAGTCTTTTAGTATCTTCAGTGCCTGCTGAGTTCCTGAGCGTTGGAGGTGTTCAGCAGCTAGAAAGACAGAGCTGTGAATATCAGAGTAGGACCTACATTTCTGTGCTTGTAAACCAGATCTAAAAACTAAGTACAATTTAAGTAATCAAAGGTCAGGCTGTATAAAAACTGAAATGATGGCATT
>NW_010526784.1:4412-18908 GCF_000687285.1 Phaethon lepturus
GGATAAGCTCATATATGAGGGATTATCAAAAAATTTAGAAAAACTTAATGAAGCTATTTGCAGTACTTCTAAGATCAGTGCTCAGGAGATTATAATTTGGAGGATAATTTTGCATTTTGCATAGTGAGTAACTCTTGTCTGAAATGTGGTTTATCAATAAATTCCACTGGACTTTAACCCTTTGATGAGAATACAGGAGTAAGTTTTTTCTCTTTTCACTGGAGTTGTGAGAGTCAGTAGAGCAGGCAAGAAATACACATTTCTGATGCTGGGACATTTCACACTAACACCATCATTTTCATAAGGTTTTTGAATGTTCCCCATCAGCAGTACATCACTACTTCAGTTTTCACATCAGTGCTGACAGCAACCAGATAGAAGAGAGCAATCTTTATATAGATTATATAGATTTTATGTCTTATAAAGATGACAAATTGTATTGAAAACTGACTCATTCTTGTTTGTTGAGGACCTCAGGTTCCTTTGTCTCTGCAAGCAGATGGTGCTTATGTGCTCGTTTATTATTTACTTAGCCAAGATCTTTGAGGTCAGCATGGTGGAATTACTGGAGTTTAAGTTTTCTGTAGTGTACCCATATACTGTTCTTGTCTCAGCTTTGTGAATTACATGGTCTTCAGTCTGTGCACAGACTAGATCTTTACCTTGTCCTTTTGTTCTGAACACCAGCCTACAGTATTTGATTTTCAGAGTAGAATGGTAAACAAAAAGGAGTGGTCTTTAGAGCGAAGAAATTTCAAATGCTAGTAAATTTAGATTAGGCCTGGGCAGTTTTTCAGATTATCACTGCTCGTGTGTTAAATTTTTAGTGTTTCTTTCCCACATTATTATTGTTATGTGTAACCTCATGGGAACTTTTTGTTTTTTGTTTGTGTGTTTGGTTTTTTTAAGTGTCATGACTTTGGTGTAATATATTTCTTTAACAACACAAGAAATGGCGGTGATATGAGTAGGTCATCACTCTAACTATACCTGCTGCACTGTTTCACATACATCTTATAAAATCCAAATTTTGCAAAAGTTGTTTTCCTCAAAGGAAAATTCCAGATAGAGTTAACTAGCTTCTTGCATCAAGTGTGTTTGTTGTCCTCTCTGTGTTGTGTGTCTTGCTTATAGAACAAAAATACATATGCTACTATCAATAAATCTTAAGCACAAATGACACTTGCATCTGAGGTGCTCAGGGATATTTGTATTGTTTACACCCACTTTCTTGTTACCTGCTGTAAGATTATTTAGTTTCTATATTCTTCTAACAAATTATTTAAACAGTTCAGGGATTGTACTACGCTGTGCATCTTTGAGTGTGGAGCACGTCCTCTGTGAAATTTACTTGTATTTCACTTGTATTTACTTACATTCAAGGTGGTTTTTTAAAGTTTGTTCATAAGGTCAAATGTAGGAGGATGATGTGGTTGAAGTGTGCAGTTAAATTAACATGAAAGTAGGTTCAGAGATCTTTGTAGTGCAGTAAAAATGGCATGCAGTAGTTTTGGTTAGGCTTCTAAGTTGTTGTTTATCAGGTGTTTAAAATACCAGTTTAAGAGATAATCTCTGATATTCTCTATAGAGGAAAAATTGAGAAAATAAAACAGTAAAGGATGATTTTTGTCAGTGTCTTTCCCAAAATGCTTCACAAGTATGCAACCCTATTTGTTGAGGTATGTTAGGAAGCCTCTGCTGGCTCCAGTGGCCTCCAGGGTTGGCACATTTGTCCTGCCTTGCTGTACGTGGAGCCCAGCTGTACATGCGCCTCTGGCTCAGGCTTTGAGGAGAAGTTAAACAGAGGTCCCTCCAGTCAGCGTCCCTGTGACCTCTCACGCATAGGTGGGCACTCAGGGCCCTCCAGTTGCTGATGCACACCTACAAGCTTGGTGATCCATGGTTGCTTTTCCTGTTGCTGACACCCTGACCTTCCTTGCACTTTGATCCCTCCAGCTGCTGGCACCTTGGGCACATGGTCCTGACGGCTGGTGATCCCCACTCCAGCCTCTGGCATGTGGACCCTCACTTGCTGCAGTCACTGGCACTACTGGCAAGTGGGTCCAATGACCCATGATCCCACTGCCGTTGCTGGCATCTGCTTTTACTTGCTGTGGTCTCAAGTTGCTGGCATGCAGGCTTATCTGAAGTTACTTGCAATGAGACCTCGCAGCGCCCACAGGTGGGACAGAGAGTGGAGTTGCACAGAAAGATATTTAGGAGAGGATTTAATAAGACAGGATAGACCACAGTGATCAGGCACAGGGCTCAGAGAAGTGCACTGACTGGCGCCTGCCTATACGTGACTTGGAGGCCCCTTTAGCCTCCCTGCTCTCGCTTTGCCCCTGCCTCCAGCCTGTGCCTCACCACCCTCTCTCCCCCACCTTTGACACTTCCCTGAAGTGTTGCTTAATGAGTTTGTATAGATCCACAGGCGCCGTCAGATATCCAGGGTACTCATGTTCTGTCACTTCCCCCTTATCTATTACAAAGTCCAGGCTGATGCTCTTCAGAGCTATGCCTGTGGTTTCTTAATGGCCTGTCAATTAATGACTGAAGAGTTTTGGTCATGTTTATGATCTCCTTGAGTGCTTACTTATCAGGTTTGTGTCTCTGTGTGGTCTTTTTATATCTTTCCCTGTTACTTAGTATTTTCTGTGAGCTGAAAAGGTCCTTTACCTGATAACGATAATGAACCAGATGCACTCACCTTCCACATGCCCTTATGTTCTCTTTTTAGCCATATCTTTGAGGGCAAGTGATGGTGAGGTAATTCCAAGTAGCTTCTGTGAACAGGAACTTGAACTAATGGAGGCATTAGACAAAGAATATTACGGGTTTAGATAGGCACAGAGTATGAAATAAATAATAGATGAGCAACGTTTAAAGTAGATTTTATGATGAAAGACATGTTTCAAGCTAAGCAAGGTTAAGGGGTGCCATCAGACTGTCTGCAAGTAACTTTTATTAACTTGAGTAGTGAAAGCTGTCACTGTACTGAGTTAAGGGTAGCACAGATTTAAACTATTAGAAAATTACCTATTATCTGTATCTCAAATTTGATTTCTGCAGAATTTCTATTTTTACTTCTACGAATGTGCAACAAGGAGAGAGCTTGTTTCGAAACTTCTGTCACAGGGTAATAAGGAATCTTAATCTGTACAGTTGTGATGATTGTTCATACGGAAGTTTTTTCCTATAAACGGAATGTAATTTTTAAAAGTATGATTATGTTGCAATGATAGCTAAATAGGTTACACTGAAATGATTCTTTTATACATTTTTGAGATTTGTCAAGATACAAATAACTTGTCTCACTGTTTATTTTGTGTTCTTAGAGGAAATTGCCATAATCACACTATGAATGCTTAAACAAGTAAAATTTTTATACAGTTTCACCACTGCTATATCTTTTTTTGTTTGCAGAATCCAGTTGTGTCCAGTTCCAGCTGGTCAGAAATAGATGTGCTGATTCTGGCTGGAACAGTTGGCCATGTTCTGAGTTTGGGGGCAAGCAGTTTTATAGAAGAGGAACACCAAACCTGGTATTTTCTTATCAATACACTTTGTTTGGTGTTATGTCAGGAACTTTGCAGAAACAATTTTCTTCTGAAAGAATGTGACGCTCAACATAGCGCTACTGTGAAACAAAATTTTGATAGTATTGAGGAAGCTTCTGAGTGCAAGAATATAGACATTCCAGCAGAAAGTAATTCAAAACTGGGCAAGGCCACCTCTTCAGCTGAATTCATAAAAGGATCAGATAAGTGGATAAGTTTAGCAAGTCCATGGATCATCCTTATTTGCTGTCGGCTACTTCGATCCTTGAATCAGACAGGCGTCCAGTGGGCTCATCGGCCAGACTTTGGACATTGGTTGACAAGGTGGGTATCTGATTTATTGTCATACTTTCTGTCTTATTTAAGTATTAATGCATGTTTCGTTTGGTGAAATATGTATACATTTCTATACATTCTCTGTTTAGAAAGTGCTGTAAACATGTAAGGTGAGTAGACAGTGAAGTAACATAAGGGATTTTTCACTCCTATTTCATGCAGGAGTAATTCCTTCTGTACCATCAATTGTTTATAATCTTTGCCCTGCAGCATGACTTATCTAGTAAATGCCAGTTATACACGATAGGTTTATCAGAGGCAAAATGTAAATATTCTCCTGTGTAAGTCAACAGTGTCTGATTTTGAAAATTAAAAATCACTTAATAGAATTAAACACTTGAAATTAAGGCAGAAGGTTCTGCTCAATTCCAAACTTTATGAAGTTGTAGGAAAAGATGCTGTGCATAGAATTCTTCCTTGTCTATCACAGACATTTAACATGTGGGTGGAAAACTGAGGGAATTCTTCTAATGTAGTATGATAAACAAGAAAGAGAATTTTTTACAACTGGAGAAGGGCTTCTACTTTTTCTACTACCTTTTAGTATTGTGAAGAACTACAGTCATTCATTGATAAAAAGTACTTGATATTTTAACTGCCTTCTCTACTTCAGCTGGTGGATGGAGAAGCAATACCTTGTGACTGACTAGTCAAGGTTTTGCAGACAGCAGATGGGGAGCTGTGCTGTGTAAGATAAAGGGATTTCTTGCAAGTATCTTACAACACATGGATGAAATGTCATTCATCATTCATTAAAAGTGACATGAGCAAATGAACTAATATAAGACTTGTTACTTATTGGCAGCCTCACAGATAAAAGTGCTAATTGCTGTGACAGGCATGAGTGCTGAAAGACATGAGTTATGAGGGAATTTATCACATTATAGCAGTTGTTTTATACCAAAGCTTTCACTATGCATTCCTTCTTTTGAGGTGAGGTGCAGGATTGAGGAAGGAATGTCGTATTCCCAATGTTAAGTCCACATGATAGAGAGCTCCTTCATTATGAGCCTAGCCAGTGTGTGAGCAGGATTAGGTATGATGTGGTGTGGCTGAGAGGATTTTTACAATTAATCCTGAGCATCTTCCAAAGATTTATTTGCCCAATAGCTTCCTGAGCCAGATGTCGTCTTCAGTCAGCCCGTTTCTTTGGAGTGTACTAGTGCCACAGTGCCATGAAACTAGGGCTTGATCTTCTTGCAGCTACAAAATTGCATTTTTTTGAGATATGCTTTTGCTCATATGGTGCCCCAGGAATGTTTACTGACACCTGGAAATGTTACCAGCCTTCTAAAAATTGTGTGTGCATGCCTGGACTTAACTTCCAAAGATCCTGGCTCAGTTAAGTGTGTTCCCGCCTCTGATTTCCTGATGCTAGGTATGCCTATAGAGCAGCAAAACCTGTTACAGCCTTGGTCTGTGGGGACTCAGGGAGATAGCACAGGTAGAACGTGGTCTCCAGCTAGAGCAGGTGCTTCTGATTTATAACAAAAGCTGGAAAATCCTGTATGCCCAGCTCTAACACTTGTCTGTCAGGAACTTCCAAGCAAGCCACTCAGGTGAACCAAGGTTCTTTACACTAAGGTTCTGGCTTAGTCTTTTTTTTTTTTTTTTTTTTTTTCTGTTGGGGAGGGAGGGGAGAGAAGAAAAAGAGGAGCCTATTTTTGTTTCTTTTTTTTTTTTTCCTGTGAATTGGAATTGATCTGTTTTGCAGAATTCCCATCCATCTTTGAGAATGGTTGAGGTTGGAGGGGACTTCTGGAAATTATTTGGTTCAGTCACCCTACTCAGAGCAGAGTGATCTGGAACAGATTGCTCTGATCCTTGTCCAGCTGGGTCTTTGAAATCTCCAAGCATGGAGACTCCACAACTGTTCTGGGCAACCTGTTTTCTTTTTCCCCCAAAAAATGTCCTTCTCTTTAAAAAGAATTTCCTTTATTTCACTTTCTGTCCATTGCCTCTTGTCCTTTTGCTGGGCACCACTGAGAAGAATCTGGGTTCATCTTTTTTCAACACACTCCACCACCAATCAGGCTAGTAAGATCCATACTGAGCCTTCTTTTCTTGAGGCTAAACAGTCACAGTGTTTTGCACTTCTCCTTGATGGCAGATGCTCCAATCCCATCATCGTTTTCATAGTCCTTCAGTGCACTTGCTCCAGTATGTCCATACCTTTCTCTGTACTACATAACCCATAACTGGACCCAGGGCTGAGCACAGGGGAAGAAACTCCTTCCTCAACCTGCTTATAATGTTTTTCATAGTGCAGCCCCTGATGCTGTTGGTCATCTTTGCTGCAAGGGCATGTTGCTGGCTGATGATCAACTCAGTGTCCACCAGCCATCTCTGAAAAGATGGTCAGCCCCCAGTGTGTCCTGATGTGCGTAGGTATTTGTTCCAAGTTGCAGGACTTGCCTCTTCCCCTTGTTGAACTTCAGAAGGTTTCTGTTGGGCCATTTCTCAAGTGTGTTGAGGTGGCTCTTGAGTGGCCTTGGGGGGGGCACCAGCCCCTTCTTCTGTATCAGCCACTCCTCCCCGTTCTGTATTCTGTGCAGACTTGCTGAGGGGGCATTGTGTCCTGTCATCCAGGTCACTAACGAAGATGTCAAACAGTATTGTCCCCACTGTCAAGCCCTGGGCTTGATCATTAGTTACTGGTCTCCAGGTAGACTTTGCACTGCTGATCGCAACCATGTGAGCCCCACATTTGAGGAGTTTTCAGTCCACCTCACTGTCAGTTTCCTAGCCCGGACTGCATCAGTTTGCCTGTGAGGATTTTACAGGGAATGGTGTTAAAAACCTTGTTAAAGCCGATATAAACCACATTGCCTACTCTCTGCTTTTCCACCCAGCTAGTCATCTCATCACAGAAGACTGTCAGACTGATTAAGTATTACTTGCCCTTCATAAAACCATCATAACCCTATTATTAAAGCTGTCTGCCTCCTCCTTCAGTAAGGATGAAGTATAGCAGCTAGTTATCAAAACCAAAACTTCAGAATTTTACAGATTAATTGCTCCCTCTGCTTCCCCACCAAATTATAGACTCACATTGGGTATATTTACTTGGGCCTTGAAGCAAGTAGAAGATAAAAGGTCCTACAGCCATAGTCTTAGGCTATGGCTGCTTGTTTGGCTACAATAGTATATTAAAGGAGTTCCTGCCTTACAAGGCAAGGTACCTGCTGTCTTGCTCTCCCCTCACTGGCCCTGTATTTTACCAGCACAGCTGTTGCTTTGTCAGTACAGTGAACTAAATCATTTAATAGACGAGGCTGGAAAAATAATCCAGGAAGACGTGGGAAACTCTTGGGTTTCAGATGGATCACTTCCCACTCTGATTTACCATCCAGCTTCATAGGCAAATGGACTAGCTTAGTAACAGGAATGCAGGAAGGGAAGAGTGTGCAAGCCAGCACTGCTGCTGTTGAAATTCCTATAGAAACAAAATGTGGAAGTATCTGCATCTTTTGAAGTGCTGCAGACACCAACAGTTGTTTTCTTTCTGCCATTGTCAAGCATTCCTTACAAAAACCCACTTGCCTTTCTAATCTGATTGAGAAAGAAGCAATGATTTACAAAATTCTACTTCTGGGGGCTTTAAAAAGACTGTGGAACAGTCCAGAGTGAACTTATTGAGGCTGCCACAGTTCTGCCTTCTCCTTTCCATTGTTGTAACTACTTCTGCCATGTTTAGGGAGCAGGTGAAAGAACAGAACCCTGGCAGCCCTGGCAGATATTGTCTCGGGCTGCTGTGGAGTTACATCCTGACTTCACAGAATCACAGTATCATTAGGATTGCAAAAGACATTTAAGATCATCAGGTCAACCGTTAACCCAACACCACCATGTCCCCAAATGCCACATCTACATGTTTTTTGAACACTTCCAGTGATGGTGACTCCATCACCTCCCTAAAATCAATGGAGCAGTTTTTAGTCTAGCAGGAGAATATAATGCGTGTCACTATGCTGGCATATACTTCAATCGCTTTATAGGGGTAAAAACCTGCCCAAATAGCAGCATTTGTAGTGCATAGTTTTTGGACTTGAGTGATGGGATGTAGGTGAGTTCTTGAGTCTGAAATGGTTCATTGGACAAACTTTGGAAAGATCAGTCAGCTAAATCTTTACACATTCTATGGTTTGTAGAGTATCTATGAATTCCTGTTTGGCAAGCATGCTTGCATTTTCCTTGGCTGGAGGTTTTAACATCCTTGTTGTCTCTCCTTCACAAGAGAACAGGGTACTAGAGAAGTCTGTTTCCCTAGTGTTTTGATCAAGAGATAATGTGTTTTCCTTGTAGCATAAATTAAAAGTTAGTGATAAGCTGAGTTGCATTCTATTTTTAGTATGTGTTTAGTTTGCATAGTTATGTTTTAATAGCACATTTTCTAGTAATAAGAAATTAGAACCTTACTTAGATCATGTATATACTTGTTAGTTTGAGTTAAAGTTACTCAGGCTTTTTCTAGCCAGCTCTCTATTTTGTGTCTAAGATAAACAAATGGACAAACTACCTTCTTTATTTTCCCCCTCTATTGACCTTCTAGACATCTGTGCTCATGCTCAGACTAATGTTTTACTTATCTGGACAGTGCTTAAGGGGCTCAGCATTTGAGAGAAAGAGACTATTTTGCAGGTTTGTGCATGGAAAAACTTAAGCAGCAAAACACAGAAATCAACCTACCTATAGTGTGTTGAATTTGGCTACTAGGGATGCATTCAACAGTGCTGAAATAAGGAGAATACTCTTCGTTATTTGTAGAGAAACTCTGCAAAACCTGCTACAAAGAAAGAGACTTTAGTAGGAAAAAGTAAAAAAAAGTCAAGCATTAGATGAGGTATAAGAGAACATGCAATCTGTAAATTTGCCTGGAAGTCAGGTTTTCTTCTTAATTAGTTGGTATTCAGTTAGCTTCATTTGGCTGTTAATTTTCGTCAGAGCTGGTACTTGGAAGATGTCAGAGGTGCTACATGGCTCACTGTGGAAGGGGTGAAGCTGTCAATAACAGCATCGGATTGAAGAGAAGCGATGAGAAGCAGCAGCGTTGGGAAGATGATAAATGGCTGGACTCTATGTTGAGAAGCTACAGTCCCTTTTCAAAATATGTGCTAATTTAGTATGTACTTAGCTGCCTAACTGTAAGAACCTTAACTGGAAAACCTTGAAACTGTAGGTCATTTATGCTGACCTGGTTTCACTTGCTATAAATCCTTTTATAGTTTCTTCAGCAAACTCGATGAAACACTGGAGCAGGGTTTTTTGCAACAAAATTACATGGTTCAAAGAAATCCAAAACAGAAATCACAGAGGACAGAAAACCTGGACGTGAGTTGGATATAAACCGCCCTGGTCAAGAATGCACTATTAGTGACTGATGTGCACATGACTTTGAACATACCCTTGCTGTTGACTGGGCCTTCTCTGAGAATATTCTTTCTCTTTGTGGGGGTTAGAGTATGATTTCAAATGTTAAATGTAGGAAATTGCAGCTGTTAGTGAGTTTGATACTGCACCAGCAATTACTTCTTACAAGTAGGAATGTTTTTTTAATTTTTATGTGTTGCTATGTTAGATTTACCTGCAAGAGTCTCTTAACAGAAGTGCATTGACTTTTTTAGATAGACAAAGACAAAGATAATGATGATGTGCTGTTATTTATCCCTGATTAGTTTTTTCTCACTCTCATATGATGAGCAGCCAAGGAGAGTACTGCCTGAAAGGTTTTAAATTTTTCCACAAAGGTTCATTTGAAAGATACAGTGGCTACTAAATTAGCTCTTTATGTGTTGATCATAAGAGGTAGTGTGTGCACTATCTTCACAGGTTGCTGCAGTAATCCATTCACTGCTTCTGCTATCTTCTCCTGTAAAGGAAGAACATCAGCTACATTTTTCTCTCCCATAGTGTTCTAGCTCTTACCCCTCTCAACTTTCCTCTACTGGCTTGCAGTGAGCAGTGCATCTCTTGAGACTGTTGTTAAGTTGTAGGAAGTGCTTGACTGGTTCCTGAAAGGGAGGACTAACAGGCCAATTTTTCTGCCCCATATCCTTTCCGCTGTGACTTTCCAAGTACAAGAGCTGAAACAGCTATTGGTCAAACTCCTGATAAAGCGTATACTAGGGAATAGGAAAGTAAACCTGTTTGAAGTACTGTGTTTTAGATTAAATCAAACATAAAACTGCAGTTTCATAAGCATGATTGGAGTTAATGCAGATAACAGCCCAGGCTCACTGTCAGTTTGCTGAAGGTAACGATTTTTTATCATGGAGTTTTGAAGTGTGGAAGACAGAAGATGGAGCCCTTGGCTCTCACACTCTACGTGATGCTCTTAACAGAAGGTAAATCTAAGAAAATTAGTTGTTCTACATCATTGGGATACTGGAAATATTTGCAATAGGCAAGGGTTAGCAATTCTTGGATGACAGTGGGCTTCCTGAAATTGCATAGTTAGGTACTGTAGGGATTGAGAGCAGATCTTTACCTTACCCCATTATATTTTGCTGTGCTAATTGATATCACTGTAGATTTAAATACAGATCATTGGCAGCATGCTCAACAAAATGCCCTTGACTCTGGAATGAGTATTACCTATTCAGGGTAATACTCAGGGGAGGAGGGAACAAACAAACTGTATCTGTAATCTTCTTGGCCATGATGCAAATTTTGTGTTTTATCTCTTGTGTATATTGAGCCACTACGAGGTGCTGTAGTTGCATAAGGGAGTCATATTGTGCTAATGTGGTATGTTTTTAATATGTTTTGATATGTTTTGATATGTTTTGAACTATGTAAGTATATTTCTGGTCATTTAGGCTAGGTAATGCTTTGTATGTCTAAAATTAAACAAATCAAATACATATGCAGTTATTTAAAAAGAGAGAATAGTTCTAATCTGTAGAGCAAAAATCTTTTCTGCCTTATGCTAGAAAATGAAAAGATGTAGTAAAAGCAAAATGCACTGTTTCAAAATGAATAAATAACAAAACCCCAGTTTAAAAGCATTAGACCTTTTTCCATTATGCAATATGCAGCTCAGTTTTCATATAATTATCAGAATAACTAGCATATGATGGAACACAATAATTACACTTTTAAACATGCATGCTTGACTAGAAAGCCTCATTAATAAAAGCACTTTTCTAAAAGTACTAAAATATTTTACCACACCTCTTGGAAAGTCTATAACAGCTGTCAGTGCAGTGATTAATTTGGAAATACAGTGCTGTAGCTAAGGCTCTGTCAAATGTGTTTAGCAGAAATTACAATGGTTTGAAGTTCTTGTTTGTTTGTTTGTTTTTTGGCGTTTTCTTTCACCCAGCTCTGAACATAAATCTGAACTCTCCTTCTTGGCTGCAGTCTCCCTACTTATGATCTTCTTTCTGGTTCAAAGAAGATGCTCCCTGGTTTCAAAAATTGCTATGGCACTTGGGCTCCTGGGAGTCTACAGTTACCGGGCAGCTATTGGAAATGTCATATTTCCATGGCAACATGACAGCAAAGATATTTCAAAGTAAGTTAATCAGCAGATATGTAAATCTATTGCTAGAGAGGTCTTAACGTTTTGGATATCAGGGGTTGAGGTGGGAGGGAATGTTATGTCTAGGCTGGAATCACATTCTTAGTAATAAAGCTCTATTTTGTAGGTGGCCAGCACTCAGTTTTTGTGGTGTGTGTGTAATTTTGAGACCCATGAAGTGTCTTTCGACTGTGACAGATCGGAAGCCAGTCAGATAAGAATTCATATGAGGAAAATCTAATAGTCATACCCTGTATTTTTGCCATTTGTTTTTGAAGAAACTCCAAATGCGCCACCTCCTCTTGTTTTAGATGGACTTGCCACATTTAACAGAGTGCATGCCAAGCTCATTTAGTTACTTCCTAGTTTTGAAAAACGCTTAGGCAATAATTGGGAGAGTTGCTTTTCCATATTTTTCTTTTGCAGGTGAGTGTTCTGTAATGTATGACCTTTCAAGATGGAACCAAATCCTTCTTGAGGTCTAGGCTGTGCTGCACAATGCATACTAAGGACTTCTACGTGGCTGTTAAGTTTCTTACAGAACTACTCTGTAACTGTAAGGAAGCTATTAGCTCTTTCACCAAAGCTACTTTTGGAATGTAGCTAAGTAGCTTTAGTTTTCTTATAAATTCTTTTTACTGTTGGATTGTACCTCATTCTGCAGCCTCAAGTTTTTCTACATGTCAGAGAGCTGCCGAAAACTTCCAGAGTCAGTTAGGACATTTGATGAGGAGGAAGGGATCATGGAAGAAAAGTTGTAACTAAACAGTTGTCTTCTGGGTGTAATGAACTTTCTCTCGCACTCATTTTGAATTTGATATGGACACAGATGGTTTCTGTTGGAGCTTCTTAATCAGGGGATGGAGATTCACAAGATGTGCAGAGATGGAAAAAACCCTGCAGGAGAAGATCTTAGGACATTACACTAATATACTAGTGTTAATTTAACATTGTGTGCTACTTCTGCTGGATGCAAAAGTAATGGTAATTTGTATTTAGTCTTCAGGATTTGGTTCTGTGTTTGAAACACGCCTGATTTCTGAGTGTGACCTCTGGTTTTGCTTTGTGTTTGAGTAGAATCCTTGGAGAAGAATACTGTCCTTGCAATAAGATGAAAAATATTGCAATGTGGGACAGAACATTAAATACAGCAAATGACCTGCAAGTAAAATGCAATTAGAGAAATAAATGGAGTACTTATAGACTAAAGGCAAAGCATTTACTGGGAACTTGTTCATTCTATAGTCAGCATATTGATTGCAATTATAACAAGAAAGATACAGGCTTTTTGTGTTATTTCACCTTAAATAAACAGTGAACATGGTGATTTGCCTGAATTATGTCAGACCTTTATATATCTCTGATTATATACTGGTTTAAAAGTTATGGTCGTGTTTCAAAGCTATATACCCTTTAGATCCTCTGTGTAAGCTGTTTGGTGAAAGCTGGTAGGGTTAGCAAATGCAGATTCTGACCTTTGTGTCAGCATGTGTTCTGCACCTGGGGTGGGAAATGTGGTGCAGGGCTCCTTCCAGATCTCAGTAAGAAAAGATCAACAACAAATGTGTAATAAAATAGCTGTTTTCATAAGATAGAGTAAAAAGAGGAATATAAGTAGCGAGTGCCTTCAGATGCTGGGAACTGTGCTTTTGTGCAGCATCAAACAAACCGCAGATGAATCTTCCCATAGCACGCTGTGGCACAGAGGACCTAACCGTGGAGAGGTTCTGCCTCCCTCTCATATGATGGTGCTTTTTATTTTATGTAAAAAAACCCAAAGAAACCCACAACCAAAAGAAACTCATGTGTGTACTCCTGCCAGGTCAGAATGTTATGTCTGTCATAACGCCCAACAGAGCACAGTATAGGCCAGCGCAGGGTTTCCAGCATGGTCCCTTGCAGCAGCTGCTCATGCTAATGTGGGCTTCAGTCGTTGTTTACTCATTTGATTGTTTGCATCAATGAAAATGAAAAAAATATGCTGGTATAAACCAGCATATCTGTATATCTGTGCAGCTGTATAAGGTGAGAAAATGTCTGAAGTACGCAGAAATTTCAGACCGAAGTAAGTATCTTCAAGTACTATCTTTTTGGTTGGCTAAAAAGAAACACATGTTTCTGTGAATGTGTTGTGAAAAAATCACAGAGCAGCTTAAAGGTAATAGTAATTTTTAAGTCAATTTAATTCCTGAAATAAAGTTTCTGTATCACTCTAAGGAGTATTTTGGGGAAAATTAATTATGATATATAAATGGCATATTTATATGAATGTATTTATGGATCTAGACTTTGAATAGTAATAACATAAATTTATTTTGGTTACATTAATTGACATATACTTTTTTTTTGTTAGTTTAGTTTTTAGCACAAGTTGTTTTCTTTGCTAAAGTTGATCTGGAGGTGCTGTAATTTGAGTATGAACCATTTTTTGAGATTTTTGTATTTGAGAAAGCTCTCTCATGAAATTGGCTGGTACTAGCCTTAGAATTTAACCTGTCTGGCAGAGCTGCGTTGGTCTTGCACTTCTCTTGAAAGACTTTTTGACCTGTGAAATAGATACTAGTAAGTAGCTCATCTTTCTGTTTTACTTACTAATTATTATAACTTTTTTTTTTTAATTTCCTCTTTAGGGGGATTACTGAAGCTCGTTTTGTTTATGTCTTTGTTCTTGGCATAGTCTTCACTGGCACTAAAGATTTACTAAAGTCACAGGTTATTTCTGCAGACTCCAGTGTGAAGAGTACAGGATTATGGGAAGTTTATAGTGGACTGGTTCTACTAGCAGCCCTTCTATTTAGACCTCACAATTTACCAGTCTTGGTGCTTTGTCTGCTGATTCAGACAATGATGACAAAATATATCTGGAGACCTCTGAAATTTGATGCAGCACAGATTACTATCATGCACTACTGGTTTGGCCAAGCTTTCTTCTATTTTCAGGTAAGCCAAATACTCTCCTTGCTACAGGGGTGGGAGGGGGAATAATTTTTGAAAGAAATATTGTCCATTGTGAGTAGAGAAGTGATTGTGCCGCTGTACTCAGCACTGGTGAGGCCACACCTCAAATACTGTGTTCAG